>NC_142531.1:12620559-12708059 GCF_964205215.1 Stylophora pistillata
TTTTTTAATATTCAGTAAATCTATCATTTCATTTTAGCCGTTAATTATAAATATTGCACAGGATTGTACTTTATAATGTGATTGTATATTATGTCAATTTCTTGTTATTTTTTTTTGTTCAATGATTCACCTGATGTAGTTTGCTCTGCAAGCACAATAGCTTTATATGCTGAAGATAGCAAGATGTTTAGAGTGATAAACTGTGATGACGATCAGATGCTTTTCCAAAACGATTTGGATAAACTTTACCATTGGAGCCTATGCAACCTGATGGATTTCAACTCCAAAAAGTGCTAGATTATGAAAATTACTAAAAACCAAGTGCCCTTTACCAACAGAGTGAATTTGAATGGTACAGTTTTCAAGGAAGTCAAGGAAATTAAAGATTTAGGAATATTGACTAACAATGGTTTATCTTGGAACTCTCGTATTGATATGATCACTGCCAAGGCAAAGAGAACATTAGGCTCAATTAAAAGGTGCATGGATGTCAAGGATGAATCTACTCTAAAGACCTTGTACTGCTCCCTTGTCAGGTCGAATCTGGAATACTGCTCAGTCGTCTGGTGTTCGCTCACCAAGAGAAACGAAAAAAGCTTGAGAGGATTCAGCATAGAGCAACTAGGTTCATTTTAAAATCGAATGAACCATATGATGTCCATCTACATAAACTCAATTTGTTAACTCTTGAGCAGACATTTCGTCGTTGATGTTACTTTCTTGTTTAAGGCTCTCAATGGCTATTTAGATGCTGACTTTTCTCAATTTTTAGATTTTTATAGCCAAGAGGACCGTTACTTACTGAGACATTTTGATACTAAATCATTAAAAAGAAATAATTATGCTAGGACACACATACTTAAAAATAGTTATAATTTCGATATATCAACAAAGTTGAAGTGGGAAATCGGCCACCGTAACGATTACAAAAGCTGACGTTTAGAGCGTTAGCCCTTCGTCGGAGCGTCATTCGCTCCAACGAAGGGCTAACACTTGAAACGTCAGCTTTTGTAATCGTTATGGTGGCCAATTTACCACTTCAACTTTGTTGATATATCCAAATTATTTCGTCACTCCCACTGACGCAGCCCCAAACAGTTTCTTTCGAAACTATCAGCCTCTATTAATTTTAAAAGTAGTTACTTTTATAGGATTGTGGACGAATGGAACACTTTGCCTCTTGAGGTCTTTTCGGCAGGGAATGTTGACAAGTTTAAAGCTAGTGTTATTAAATTTGTAAAAAAGTTGTAAATATGATTACAATTTTTTAGTCAGTTTATTGTAATTTTTATAATTTTATTTTGAGGTGATTTGTTTTTATATGGGGTCACGCAACTCTTTTACAAATTTACCTTAGGGCTTCTTTTTTCTGTAAATATGCCATTAAATTGTAATAAAAATTTAAATGAGGTAATGACATTCCTCGCCTCCAAGGAGGCGCAAGACACGTGAGTTCGTGTCAGCTTTAAAAAAATTTTAAAAATGGACAACCATACATCTTTCCCTTTCTGTGGACTATAAAGGCTTTCGTGCGCACTTCAGTCCGCTCGAGAATCCCTCCAGGGAAAAAATTAAAGTATTTTTGGTATGACAAATTTTGGTTATCTGCAACTTCTTTGTTCAAAATCTGGATGCCATCGAGGAGTGGAGTACCAGTCGCTTTCCAAGGATTGTAATTTTCTTGAGAGAATGATACTCTTTCTTACGTCCTTGGGCCTTTTTTCTTTGCTTTTTCTTAACCAAGGACTATTTTCTGCAAGGATTTTTTCATGCGTAAAGACCTTCCACATGTGAAATCTGAATTCAAGTGCGTGATGTAAATGAAATATGCAAAGACCATGAATAGAAGCAGTTACCACGAAACTTCACCCAGGGAATTGACCCAGGTACTGGCCTACAACACCTTCTGAAGAACTTGGACGCTTTTGATGATTTCACATTCTTTTTCGGAATCGTGAGGTAAAATCTTTGACTTTAATTTAATCAAATAGAAGAAAAACCATTTTTCAGCAACTGAAGGTGAGAAATAACCTTAAAAGTAATTTACGATTTACTCTTCAGTTATTTAATCTTTTTTTTCCTTTTTAACTTAAGGAGATCCAGGACATGCAAGAAAAAGTGAAGTTTAAGAGCCAACAGCTTTTTTGCGGAATTTCCCAAAATTCCTCTTGGAGAAATGATGATGATGCTCTAGTTTTAGCCCATTGATGAGACACGGAAAAGGACATAAAGAATGATGACCGTGAATATAAATCTGGTGTGCACTATTTTGAGACATTTGTAAGATGTGTGTTCCCGGGACATCACCAATAATCCATTCATCCCTTTTGGCGACCCAGCCGTGGTGAAGTGCAATGAAAGCAAATTCAATCACAAGGCAAAGGTTAGCATGAACTAAAATAAGATAATAATAATAATAATAAAAATAATAGCAATATTAAAAATGATTATAATAATTCAATGATAATGACTATAACCCCACCAACAACAAACAAGTTCATTTTTTAAATAAAAACCTACTGTGGTTTGAAGCCGCCTTACATTTAGAAAACTTTACCACTGCTAATTATTGCCATATTCTGTAGTACAACAGGGGTATGTGTGCTCCAGACGTGTGGGTCTTCGGAGTTATCTCCACAGCTACGAGACCTTCTAAGGGGTATTATGAGATGGTTGCAAGGAGAGATCGAAACACTCTTTAACTAATTCTTGAGAAGTGTCTCTATCCAGAGAGTGAGGTCATCATGGATGACTGGGGCACCTATCAGAACCTTGAGCAGCATCTGCCCAACCGTGTAGCCTGGTAGCCTGGTAGCCTGGTATCGAGTCATTGTTCACGCGGAAAATTTTTTGGACCCAGCAACAGGGGTACACACCCAAGAAGCAGAATCCGTGTGGGCCAATTTGAAGGCTTCAATTAAAGCACGGCGTGGCATAGCACATGATGACCTTCAGTCATATATTGATGATAGGATGTGGAGACAATGGCAACGTCTAGATAATGTGATTGGTCATTTCTTTGCCTGTTTAAGCCTTGCAATAATTATAGTAACTACGTAATTTGGGTAAATTTAGTTTTTGAGGCTAGGAACAAGGCGACAAAGAGTACAGTGGAATTCCGATTACCTGAACTTCTTAGAGCAAGTAAAATCAATATAATGCTGCAAGAAATCGGAGGTAGAATTCAGTGCTATTCGTCTTTGGAGTAAAGAAACCACTTTTGGTAAAGTTATCGGGAGGTTCGAGAAATGGAAGGATCGAGGAATACATAAATGCATCAGAAACTACTTTCAGAAAATTATTCTACCGAATAAATTATAATCACCAAACTCAAAACTCCTTGAAAATTGTTATGATAGTAGGCTAGCTCCTGAACTGTGAGTGTGCGATTCTTAATTTGTTTAATTTTCCTATTTTTTTTGTAACGCCTGTCGCATCAACTCATCATTAGCCCAGTATTTTATCAGCAGTTTGAGTAAAAGGCGGCCCTCTAAAAATAATTGTTCAGAAGGCTATACTCTAGGGGGCAGGAAGACGACAGCTATGCTATCACTGTTCTACCTGTTATAAAACAACTTCATAAAGCAAGCCAAAAATGGAAGAAATCACCAAAAAACCACATTGGACATACTAGGAGTGACTAAGTTTTATCATTCTTACATGTAAAATGTTCATATTTTGGAATACTTAGGTGTTGTAAATCGACCATATTTCGTTCCCCATTCCTTATAACGCATTCAAATTCTCAACAGTTCCTCGAGTAACTTAATACCGGGGTCACACAACGGGCATCCTCGGAGACCCAGGGGCATTGAGTCGATTTCAAGTAAAGGGCAGAAGAGCCCCTGGGGACATTGTCTTACAAGACTAGTTCCAAACGGTCGCAGTCGTTCTGGCATCTGATTGGTGCCAGAAAATCTTTGTGTTTTTCTGCCCAATCAGAGTGAAGTGTCGTTTGGAGTCCTTTCGTGTATTTTAACACGCACACATACAACAAGCTCTGTTGCTCGCTCTGTTTGTCTCGGCCGTGCGACGAAGCTTTGCCCAAGGTGAAAAGTTTCAGTCTCAGCACACAATGTAAGAGAAATCGATCAGATTGTCCGCGAAATCTTACCGGAAATTATACTGAATACTTTCGCAGGTATCACAAGAGAACGTGTTCAAAAGTTTGCGAGGTTCGTATAAAACATAATGGTTGCAGGCATTGATATGTCGCTTTAAACGTTAGATGAGATGCAAGCTTAAAGCTTTCAAGATTTTTTGAACAATTTGTTGTGACTGAAACTTTTCCAATCCCGTGAAGTTGTTTCGTCGCACGGGCCACGCAGGTATGTCAAGCATTTGGCGCTTATGCTTGCGTAGCTTTCTGTGCGCGCCAAATTCTAATCATTGCCTTGTGGTTAAGTCTTAACAATATGGCCAAACTTGGAGATAATGTCAAGTACGTGGAAGACCTCCAGCAAGCGCTTAAAGAAAGCTTAGCTGTGTTTCCGGTTATCTAAAACCTGAACAAAAACTGATCATCGAGAACATCGTGGAAAGGAGATATGTTTTCGGACAGTTACTGAAGGGGTTTGGAGAAAGTTTCATCTTTCAACTGCTGCGTTGAGTGTTCAAATTCTTGAGCTCGAAAGGCCACGGATTCTCTTCTAGTCCCTTGGTCATTGTCATTTCACCTCTTTTGTCGATTGTTGAAGACCAAGTTAATTACCTTTGATCATTTGGAATCGATGCCGCTTTCATCGGGGAAAACAAAACCAAAGACCAAGAAATATTGGATGGAAAGGGCGGGCTTGCTTTATTGTAAATGTCAGCTTAGTACAGGGTTATCTACCCACATCTAATAAACAAAAGTTTCCACGTTTAGCTTTTACTTTTAATTTTTCAAGCGAAGATTAGATTAGTTATTGGCCGGGCGACCACAAAAAAATGCGTAAGCGCCAGTTGCTCGACATACCTGCGTGGCCCGTGCGACGAAATAGCTTCACGGGATTGGAAAAGTTTCAGTGACAGCAAATTATACAAAAAATCTTGAAAGCTTTAAGCTTCCATCTCATCTAACGTTTAAAGCGACATATCAATACCTGCAACCATTATATTTTATACGAACCTCGCAAACTTTTGAACACGTTCTCTTGTGATACCTGCGAAAGTATTCAGTATAATTTTCGGTAAGATTTCGCGGGCAATCTGATCGATTTCTCTTACATTGTGTGCTGAGACTGAAACTTTTCACCTTGGGCAAAGCTTCGTCGCACGGCCGAGAAAAACAGCGAGCAACAGAGCTTGTTGTCTATGTGCGTGTTAAAACACACGAAAGGACTCCAAACGACACTTCACTCTGATTGGGCAGAAAAACACAAAGATTTTCTGGCACCAATCAGATGCCAAAACGACTGCGACCGTTTGGAACTAGTCTTGTAAGACAATGTCCCCAGGGGCTCTTCTGCCCTTAACTTGAAATCGACTCACTGCCCCTGGGTCTCCGAGGATGCACAACGGGTGACACTTTCATAAAATGATTTTTCGCTTTTCCTCCAGATGTGAGCTTTATTAATTTGGACGCCCGTGTCCCAATCATCTTCTTTTCCCAAATACCTGCAGTTTCTTTTTGTTGCGCATTCTGTGAACAGACTTAGACCCCTAACTAACACAACTTCTTGAGTGGTTTGGGAAAGTGTGGAGTTTTTTTTGGCTCATAACCTTTACTATATACAATAGTGATGGGATAGCGGAAATAGTGTTTTAGTATAACATTGCACTGGGCCCCCCTCCCCCCCGGACGATGAAGTTGATTGGTCTCAGCTTTCTTATTCATTGTATTTAACGATTGTAATAGATAATGACTGGTTGATTTTTCCACCTCCCACCATCTTCCTTTTCCAAACCAGGGCCAGCGGTTTTTTCTTCTTTTGCATAATCGAAATGTAAGGAATAAAAAACTGTGTGGATAGACTTAAACCCCTAACTAACGCCACTTCTTGAGTGGTTTGGGAAAGCTTCGAGTTTTTTTTAGCTCATAACCTTTACTTCACACAATAGTGATGTGATAGCGAAAATAGTGTTTTGGTATAATATTCCACTGGGCCCTCCCTAAGAATGAAGTTGATTGGTTTCGGTTTCCTTATTCATGTGCCGGACTTGTGCTTCTATGGCAGAACAAAAAGGACCTGTTCGTTTGGATTTTATCAATAAATCACTGCTGTAGTGAAAGTTGACTGAACTGACCAAGGATATTCGAACATGAGAGATTCACGGATGATTCCAGCTCTGGAAGCGATTGTGGGTCACCACAGCTGATAGGAATGTCAACGAGTAAAGTGTTCGTATGGTTGAAGGGAAACGTGAAGTGTACACCACGAGGGCAGAGTGAAAGACATCAAAATTGGAGACAACTATTTGAGTGCAGAGATTAAAGAGCTGGTGAAGGAAAATTTTCCTGGACTTGCGACTGTTGACTTTGATAGGTAGGTTAAGTGCCAAAGCACTTTATCTGGTATGCAGGTTGTGTGCATTGAATACTGAATGTAAACAGATAAGTGTGTAGTCACATAAAAACCAGGTAGAGCAAAACAATTCAAATTTCAGCCACGCGACAGAGGATTAAAAACTTACCACTTATACTTTAACTATTTGCTTCGGATCATTCCTTAAAACCAAAGTATGCGCAGTGAACTTGCTATGACTGTAAGGCCTGCAATGGAGTTAAATCTGCACGTATTATACCAAAATGGCACCTTTTATAACTCATTTAAGGGTGGGCCGAAAGAATCTGTCTTTTGAGAAAAAATATCCAGATCTACCCCATGGAGCATCATTTCACGCAACGTCATCAAAATTAAAAAAGAAAGGAATTATCAGTCGTTACTTGAAGACTTACATTTAAACAGATTTTCAGTTTGATCGGGTATTCCGTCTTGTGATAAAGGAAGGTGGAATTGCGAAGCTTTCTAAACGTGACAAGATATTAAAATGCTGTCGCGTAGGTGAAATAGTGACATCTGCTGAGATTTCATAATCTCAACAATCCTTGTATGAGAAGCAGTGGCTTCCAGCCACCATATCTGTGCCCCTCTAAAGGACACCAACATAGCGTTTTCATACAAAGCCTTATAAGATTTGGGTAAGACATTTCTTGGAATATTTCTCGCTAGAAACTACACACAGATCTGAATCTTACCGAGCCTGTTTGGATATTTCACTTATTTTATCTCTTTAATTCTTAACTTTATCCGTGCAAAGGTTTTGATGATGGCTACAGAGTGAAAACTAGCAATTGGTAAAATTTTTTAAGGAAAGCAGGAACCTTAACTGGAATTTCCAGATTGGCAGGAGGCTAGCCATTGAGGAAGGGGGCGTGGGAAAAGGGGAATATGGACTGGAATAATACATGCCAAACAAGTCTAGAAACTTATCATTGATCATCTCCACTTATATTTGCGATATCCAATATTTATGTTACCGCTGGGCTTCGCGTTCCCCAGCTGGGTCCCCTACGGAGGCGCTTGACTTTCGGGCATGCGCGTGAGTGGCCTTCGAGTAAACACCACGAGGGCCACCAAGTTTTTACCTGAATTCAAGCTGAATTTGATAGTTTAGTGCTGAACTTTGAGTCCACCTCACGGTGCCTCGTGTAAGAGTAAACGGTTAACTTTATGGTTCGTCTTCACTTGTATTTTCTAAACAATAGCCTTTATGGTTGGACTTTACTTGCATTTACAGTAAAAACTTGACCTCAAGCATGGTTTTTCAACAAATTTGTGATTTACAAGGATAAATGCAGTTCGCTTGGTTTATCTATACACTATCACGGATGATTACGGGCATTGAAAGTGGAAACAAGGAACGTACAATGGATTATTGTGAAGAAGGAATATTTGAAGGTTGTCATTTGCGTTCATCTTCAATTGATATGGATTTGGTTTGCGCCATTTCGCCGCTCAACGCTCCACCGATGGATACATCAGAAACATTGCTTCATAATTCAGCTAAAGTTCAAGGTTTATCAAATATGGAGGAGAAATCGACGGTCATTGATGCTGAGAAGTTAGAATCGGGCGTAAGGAAGAGATTTCCTACGGTTAAAGGTAAACAATACCAAGTACAAAGGTTAAAAGATCGTAGAACTATGGCTCTTCGCCACGTGGCTAGGCAGATAAAAAATTGAAGCCACTTCTCACCGATTTTAGCAATTTTGAGTTTGTGTCAGTTGAAATGGGAGATCTAAACAATTTACTTATCGAGTTACGAGTTGCTTAGGATAATTTCCTACAAGTGTTAGAGAATGATTCAGATATTGCCAGTGCTAATTCATGGTATGAAGTTCACGATGGAGATGTGTTTAAGTTTAAGCAGTCTTTCTGTGAATACTTGTCTAAAGCGAAAGAACTCCAATCTGCTGAGTTAAATTCTACTACCTCAAGCCAGTCTCGTCACTCAATTGAGTCGAATCACTCTGGGCACTCAAATTTGTTTTCACTGTCATCTAAACCAAAATTGATAAAAGCAAGGGCTAGGGTTGCAGCCCAAGAAGTGGAAGCAGCATTTCTGAAAGAAAAGCAGGCACTGAAAATGGTCGAGGAACAATTGGAGCTTAAGAAGAGTCTAGCTAAGCCAAAAGAAGAAGAAAGGATTTACGAGCAAATGAACAATGAAGAGATGGTCTCCATTCCAACTTGTTTACATACACAAAGGCTCCCAGTATTTCCAGTGCCTAGTCCACTCCCGGATAGCATTTTGAAGAATGCAAACTATATCTCCCTGTCAACAGTGGGGTCAGTTGTAACCATGTCAGCATCAGTACTGGTGACTAGTTCACGCCTATCAAATGCCATTTCAGTTTTGAAACCTGCTATGAAGTCTCTTCCAGTATCTTCTTCTGGCAGTCATATCTCAGGGCACCAAAAACCCTCACAAGCTGATCCTTTAAGTGGATATGGGGACCAAACAACCCCCATTTCTTCAAGCCCAATGACTACAAGCAGATCAAGATATGCAACATTCGATTTGGAGTCCCATGTAGACACTGTGTCTTCTGGGTGTGTAGCAAATCCCATTGGTAATCCTTTAGGTGCTCATACTTCATTATCTCAATCCCACTTTGTAAACGAGCCTGCAGCTGTCTTTCCTAACAGAGATCAATTACCCGGGAACCTACACCACATCATGTTTATAGCCCTCTAGATTGTTTAACAAGTTTGTCGGTTAACCCCTTGCCAGTTCAGGACAATACCTTTCAAGATATTGTAAACATTAAAAGAAAGCAGACAGAATTATCTCAAATTATGCTTTCCCAGCAAGCAAGGAGCCTTTTACCATCAAGCGTCAGCCTCCAATGTTTTACGGTGATGCTATGGAATTCCCTGCATTTATGTCGGCATTCGAGTCGTTGATAGAAATAAAGGTTGAAGACTCCTGCAAAAGACTGTATTTTCTGGGTCAGTATACTTCAGGGAAAGCTAAAGAAGTTATTGATGGTTGCATTCAGAGAAAATGTGAAGGATCTTACAAAGAAGCAAATAAACTGCTAAAGAGACAATTTAGGGATCCAGTTAAAATCGCGAATGCTCACGTCACCAAACTGTCTGCATGGCAATCAATCAGAGCAAACGATGGCTCAGGTCTCCAAAATTACTCTATTGCTCTGAATCAAGCAAAGTCAGCTACGGAAGGCATGTCTCATATGGACGATTTAAACACAGCTCATGTACTGCAAAAGCTTTGGGAGAAGTTACCCAGACATTTGCAAAGCAAATGGACAGAAAGGAACAATAAGACCAAGGTTGCAAAGGGAAAAATAGCTGACTTTGAGGAATTTTCACAATTTGTCTGCGAGCAAGCCGAGCTTGCTAACAGATCCTGTATTCTCAGAAGAAAATGTTACCAAATCTCATCATGATGAGAAAGACAAAGGCACTCGCGTCAAATTCAGAAGAATGTCACATAGCAGAGGAATAGGAACAAGCCTTGCCACAGGGTTAAAGCAGAAAGGTAGAACCAAACAGTCTTTGTCGTGCCCCCTATGAAAAAAACCTCACCACTTGAATGATTCTGAACAGTTTTTGAATAAAACCCTGACCGAACGACGAGAGTTCGTACTGGAGAAGAAACTGTGCTTTGGTTGTTTTAGTGATCAACACATTACCAAAAACTATAAGGAGAGGCAGACGTGTAGAACATGCAAGAAGCAGCACCCCACATCGCTACACGACAATGACTGGGCGAAGAAGGCCCGCAACGTCAGTGAGAATCAAGCCAGAGTGGAACCTCGCGTTAGCAGCAACCGAACTGTCATCTGTAACATCACAGAAGCTGGAGATGTACCTATGGATATGGGTATATTACCAGTTTATTTATTTCACAAGAGTGACTCAACAAAGAAGATTAAAGTTTATGCCTTACTAGATGATGCCAGTGGTGGTACATTTGTGAGTGAGAAGTCAGCAAAGGCGCTTGGTATTGAAGGAAGCGACACTAACCTCATCCTTACTATGGTTCATGGAACGCACAGTGTTACTACTAAGGTCAGCCAACATAGCGGTAGCCAACATAGCGGTAGCCAACATTAAAGAAGATGATGTGATTTTGGACTTACCTTGAACATTTACACGAAATGTCATTCCAGCAGACCGAAGTGAAATTCCTCGACCTGATGTAATCTGCAAGATGTCTCATTTGAAGAGCATTAGCAACGAGCTACCTCCCTATATTGTGGACATCAAAGTAGGAGTCCTCATTGGACTGAAGTGCCCAGGCTACGTCCAAGAGAAATTGTTTATGGTGAAGAATCAGACCCGTGTGCAGTTCACTCTCTCCTTGGCTGGTACGTCAATGGTCCTCTCCTTGCCTCTCAACTGGACAGCAAGATAACATGCAACAGAATCAACGTTGGTCAAAGGGAAACTCTGACGACCCCTCGAGGATATGTAGTCTACCAGAAAATGGTAAAGGAGCAGATAGTCCCACATGCAGTTAGGCGGATGTTCGAATTAGACTTCTCTGAGGAAGAAAAAGGGACAGCAATGTGACTTGAAGACATCAAGTTCTGCGAAACGGTGGAGAGTGGTATTGTTCATCTTGAAGACCTGCATTATGAGATGCCTCTTCCGCTTAAGCACCAGAACACCTGACTCCCTAACAACTTTTCACAAGCGGAGAAGCGTCTGAATGGCTTAAAAAGACGTTTGAAGGCCGATGACAGATATTACGAGGATTACTGCAGCTTTATGTCAGACATCATCTCCAAGGGATATGCTCGTAAGGTGAATGACAACTTCAAGGATCAAGACGGCAAGACCTGGTACGTACCACATCATGGGATCTACCACCCACAAAGTCAAAAGTACGAGTGGTGTTCAATTGTTCGACCACATTTGAAGGACACTCCCTGAATGACAAACTTCTTCAGGGACCAGATCTTACTAGCAACCTGCTCGGTGTTCTTACCAGATTCCGACAGGAGAAGTACGCCTTTATGGCGGACATCAAGAAAATGTTTTTTCAAGTAAGAGTTAGAAAGCAAGATCAAAGTTTCCTTAGGTCTTTGTGGTGGCCAAATCGAGACATGGAGCAGAAAGCCGAAGAGTATTGCATGACCGTGCACCTCTTTGGCACCGTATCATCCCTGGCATGCGCCAACTATGCACTTCAGCGCACCGCAGACGACAATGAAAAGAGCTATGGAACTGAGGTAGCCAATACCCTTAGAAGGAACTTTAATGTGGATGACATCTTAAAATCAGGAAGCACCGAAGATGAAACTATAAAATTAGCGAAGGACCTCAAGGCAGTCTGTGGAAATGGAGGGTTTAACTTAACTAAGTTTGTGGGCAATATACGGAACACATCATTGACTCAATCCCTGACAAACACTGAGCCAAATATGTGAAGAACCTCGCACTGGGCCGAGATAAGTTACCCATAGAGAGAGCACTAGGAGTCATTTGGTGCATCGAATCAGATACGTTCAACTTCAGGATTGAACTTAAGGATAAACTACGATGGCCCAGAAGGCTCACAGTTCCCTTCTAACTTTTCACAGCTCCCTTCTAATTTTTCACAGTTCCCTTCTAACTTTTCACAGATCCCTTCTAACTTTTCACAGTTCCCTTCTAATTTTTCACAGTTCCCTTCTAATTTTTCACAGTTCCCTTCTAATTTTTCACAGTTCCCTCCTAATTTTTCACAGTTCCCTTCTAATTTTTCACAGTTCCCTTCTGATTTTTCACAGTGCGCAGTTCTGATTTTTCACAGTTTCCTCCTGCTTTTTGACAGTTTGCAGTTCTGATTTTCAGTTGGACGAAAGAGACCGGAACTTAACATACAAGAACTGACGTATGTGAGTCTTCTCCCGCCATTTTAGAAGGCGGTAATGATGTTCACTCGTTCATCTTGTGGGCAGTGCTTGGTGTTTTAAACGACGAATGCTATAATGAGGCAGACTGTAAGGGAGGAAATAAGACGTCAGGGTCAGAACAACGAACGCGTTGAATCTGCCTCGACGAGTTCTAAGGCAGCGTCCCGTGAAGCAAACCAGCGAACGGCAAATCGATTGTCTGGATTGCTCGACCGCATCAGGGGTCAGTCAAGAGGGAAGAAAAGAAAGACTGATAAAGAACATCGAATCCAAGTTCGCTGGATTCCTCACGATGAGCAGGCAGAGAGTTTTGTTCCGGTTCGTCAGATGAAAGGTGGCGGAAACCAGTTCGTTGCTTATACTGCGTCGGAACCTCCCACAGTTGAGGAACTGAAACAAAAAGCCACTGCTTTGTCTTTCCCCGACAGGAGAAGTGCTTTTGCTGGGGCTGTTAATGATATGCTCCTAGATATCTGCGACACAACCTAAATGGTCATTATTCGATTTCCTGGTGAAGCAACCATTGAAAGCTATTTAAAGGAAAATGGGCTCTATCCATCGAAAACTTACCTCTCTCTAAGATCACAGCACCAAGACACATTCCTTTCGCAACTTAAAGCAGATCAGGAAACTGTTGTCGGTAGATTTTGGTATCATCGGCAAATAATTTGGTGGTAGACGTGATGATGCCAGGTATTTCGTTCACATAAATAAGGAACATAACCGGTCCAGTATTGAGCCCTGAGGGACACCAGATGTAACAGGTGACCAATCCGAGTACGATCCACCTACCATAACTCTTTGCTTTCAATTGGTTAATAAGTTCCTGAACCACAGGTGCAGTTGTCTGTCTATCCTGTACCTATTGAGTTTTAAAAGTAGGCGCTCATGAGGGACACTCTCAAACACTTTTGACTGAGGTCCAGAAATACTACATCAGACACTTTAGACAAATTTCTTGTTAAGCACCAGTCATTATAACAGCTTAAAAGTTGTGACACTGTCGATCGGGCTTCCAAGTATCCAAATTTGCTTGGCTTTAGTAGTTGATGTTCAGTCCAAAATGAGACAACTCTTGATTTCACAATCTTCTCCACCGTTTTACTGATGATAGATGTTAGCGAGACTTGGCGATAGTTTTCCTCTTTATATTTTGGTCCCTTTTTATAGAACCTTCAGCCAATGAGAGTAGTGCCAAAGAAATCATTGAAAATGGGAGCAGTGATTGCAGTACAGTCGGCAGTAGTACAAGGGAGCTCCCCTGAGAAGAGCACGTTTGTATCAGTTAAGAAGGGTAGAAAACGTAAATCAGACCAAATGGCATTAACTGTAGATTTAATAAGATCTGTGATTGACCCGACAAAACAGCTCTTGGAAGGCATTCACAAGCAGATGAAACTAGCAAGAGAACGAGAAAAGGTGTTTGGACATACTGTTGGGTTCAGGTCACCAACCCTTCCAACAGTACACCTACGTTTTCCAACAATAGTGTGCCTGGAAACCAAACTCAGACAGGGATTATGTACCCCCCTGAGACTGCTGATGGTTTCACTTAATACTTTTATTTAATCCGGTTTTCTGACATTTGCATGTTTAAAAATCTGTGAAAAAAAATGCAAGATCCATTTTTGTTGCATTTTCTACTTGGTTTAGGCTTATTTTGATAATAAGCTTCTCATGAAAAGAGTGGTTTTGAAAAGTAAATACTCCTTAAACAACATTGGAGGTCTTTGTTAATATGTTTCATTTTGTTTCATTAACAAACATCTGTTGCAAATTTAACATTTTAAAGAACTCAAAATAGCTCTAAAGCTACAATAAAGTTTGGCTAACATACCCATGTTTGTTTCCTAAGGCCATGTCAAATGGCAGACATGTTGTAGGTAAAATCTGTAGTTTCCTTTGTTTCTTATCCCTAATTATATTCATGATCATGAGTAATTAGAGTTAGGAGACAAAGGAGATTCTGGCTCAACCTAGGTTGAAAATGGGTCTACATATAAGAACAGGTTAACCTACAACAGACACACCATACCACCATACATCATCCTACTTTTTATTTTAGGTAGGTCCACATCAGCTTTTTGCTGCCATTGGTTATATTGCCTTGTTATTATATTATTCATTATTATTGATATTTTTGTAGAGATATTCTTATTAATATTCTTCTCATTATGTATATATTGAGGCGAAACTACTAAAATGAAATATAAGTGAAGAATTGGCATTTCCTTAACTTGCCGAGGCCTTGATCTAGAGGAGAACCTTCATTCTCAAAGTTTGAGTTAATTTGCATTAGTTGGGAAATTAAGGTTGCAATTTTGAAGACTACCTAAGTAGTGGTCTAGGTAAACCAAGACCTAATTGTGAAGTTATTTTATGTATCCAATATTAGGTGATGCTGATATTTGGACTTGTTATGCATAAGTTTGCAGGTTAGCTTTCTTGCTTAATGTGTATATGACAAATTTTCTTTTCATTGTTTTTATATAGCTCAATTCCACTAAACACAGAGCAATGCTCAAAATCAAAAGTGAAGGTTGAGTAAAACAACTGACATCACATGATTTTGTCAGCTTTCCTTTGATCCTTTACTTTTTTCCAGTCTTTGTGTCTCTTCTGAAGGGGAAAACAAAGTTTTTGAATGGTCAAGATTCAAGAAATTTTTTAGTGATATTTTTAATATTCTCAAAAAAGTTGGAAAAAAAAACAAAAGTGTTATTTTCACATTATTATCTTGAACCCTAAGGCCCTAAAGGTTCTAGATTTTAATTAGGATAAGATATGGTTGCGAAATCTATGTTTCTTATTACAAAAAGATTATGAAGTTCTTTCTGGAGAAATGCATTGTACTCTATTTTCACTACCCTGTAGAACTTGAATTGCAATCCTGTTGATTGTATCAGTCCAGAGCTGGTTTTTTAAAAGTTTACCCCTGTAGTACTTGAATCCCTATAGCTGTTTGTCATAGAATACAGGACTTACTTGACACAATGCACTGAAATCCCTAGCTCATTATGTAACAATCCAAGAATTTTTTGTTAAAATCCATTCCATGAAACTATAATCGCAACCTTATGAATCTAGCCAATATTGGCTAGTTAAAAGCCATTCTTGTAAAAGTGGAATACCAATTAAGCCTGTTTATCACAGAATCCAGGACTGGCTAGATAGAATCCATGTGTGTAAAACCGAAATTCACTGTTGAAATCCATTCCTGTAAAACTATAATTGCAACCCTGTTTATCTGAAAATCCAGGATTGGCTCATGAAAATCTGTTCCTGTAAAACTAGAATAGCAAGCCTGTTTATCACGGAATCCATGACTGGCTTGTTAACATCCATTCCTGTAAAACTGGAATCCCAATTCTGTTTAGGTGACAATCCAGATTTTTGTGAAAATCCATTACTGAAAACTTAGCACACTGACCCTGTTAATCTTAGAATCCAGGACTGGCTTGTTAAAATCCATTCCTGTTAAACTAAAATTCCAAGCTTGTGACCCTTGCAACCCAGAAGTGTAAAGTTGTGTCTCCTAGTTTGGATTGCAAAATAGCCAAGTACAATACGGAAAGCTGCCCTTCTTGGATATTTTGATATCCCAGTCTGGATATTCTAATTTTCCAGGTTGGTTACCATGAAATCCAAATTGAATTTTCAGGTTTGGATAATCATGGAAATCCAAATAAAACCCCAGTACAATCCAACTTGGAAATTCAGGGATTTTTTCCAGTGAATTCTCACACCAAAATAGGAAAAAAATAGGAGGATCTCTTCAAGTTCTATCCTCTTAACACTCCCAACAGCAACTCTGTTCCACAACCCAAATTTTAATATTTAAAGGGGCACCATGGCATACATCCTACAACAATTACCAGATTCCAAATTTCATTAGATACATCACAAGATGCCTTTAATTTAAGTCATTAGTACTTTAAAACTGCAAGAATGATAAGCAACTAGTTTTTCGGACAAACCGAAACAATATCAAAGTTTCCTGTCACCAAATGTATGTCTTCCTCGCAATAAAAGCCAACTACAACTTTTCAACATCAACAACCAAAAAATCCAACACTATGTTGTTTTCACTCTTTCAGCAGATTGGGTAACCTTAGCTTTGCTCTTTTTTTTGGCAGCATTTGCTAATGAGGACATGGCCTTGTCAAGTATTAGGAAATACTATTTTCACAAGGCCTGGAAAAATCCCAGAATTAGTCCAATTCCTAAGGTACATTAACCAAAGTCTGAGGAACACTTTTGTCCCATTTCAATTCTCCCCACACTTTCATAAGTCTTTGAGAAACTTGTCGTGCTGCAGATGACCACCTTTTCTAAGTCTGAATCAGTATTCCATGACACAATTTCTAGGTATAGTAAGGGACACTCGACTTGCACATTGCTAATGGGTATCTGTGACAATTGACTAAAAGTGATGAAAAAAGGTGAAGTTCCTCTCATGGTGCTAGCCGATTTCTCTAAAGCATTCAACACAGTGAATTACAAGATCCTTATAACTAAATTATCGACACTTGGTTTCTCAAAGCCATTTCTGTGTTGGTTGAATAGCTATTTAAGTGGCCGGTCACATTTCATTCGGATAGATCATCGTATATCCGAGTCAGTGATTGTACATTTTGGTTTGCCACAAGGGTCGATCCTTTGCCCAATGTTATTTAACCTCTATGTTTCTAGTCTGCAAGATCATCTCCCTTCCTCAATTGGTTTATTTCAATATGCTGACAACACTACTTCAGCTGTCCTGCCCCTGAGCTGCAAAGTGCGCAATAATTTAACTCCACACTAAACACGGTGTGCTCTAGTCTAACAACTCCCATCTAGCACTTACCTTAAAGAAGACTAAGATGATGTTGCTATCCACAAGCCGGTTGTCACACATATACGGTTTAGATAAAACGTAACCTGCTATCACAATCTCAGATAGCACATTATGTAAATGTGAGTAACCTTCTTGGTGTCCATTTCCACCAGCACCTAAATTAGGATGAGCAGGTGCAAGCAACATGCAAGAGTTGTTACAGAACAATACAAATACTAAGGAAACTTAAGAACTTTGCTGGTTACAAATTAAGAAAGCACTTAGCAGAGTCACTGGTGCTGTCAAAACTCAATTATTGAGACATTGTCTATTACCCTTTGCCAGAATTTCAATTAAAGCGTTTACAACGTGTCCAGCTGGTAGCTGCTAGTTTTGTCCTGAATAGGTATGTAAATAACATTAACGATATTGTTAAGATAGGGTGGTTATCAATACGACAACAAAGAGACTTACATGTTCTCAAACTCATTCACCAAGCTTTGTACACCCCCAGCTGGCCCTCAATAGGATTTGAGCCCAGTAAGTGAGTAAGTAAACTCTTTATTTAGAGAGGGTAACACTTGAAAGCCAAAAGGCTAATAAACTTGTGGCCCACATACAGTTCATATGATAATACTGTTACAAATATAGATAGCAATAAGTAAAATAAATAGCTTGTTATAAAAATAGAAGAACAGTTAAAAAACTAAAAAAAACCTATGACAAAATCTGAAATAGAAATACATCTCATGATATGAGTCAGGAAATTATAAAAGGGAACCTATTACAAGGGCCTGTTTACACTGAGTGATGGCGGGCCGATGTGTCTTAAGACGCTCCGCACTGCTAGTGCTCGTCTTAACACTTACTTCAACTTTGGATCCCTCTAAGTCATCTGCTGATCTACCTAACAGTTATTGGTCGCTATGCAAAGTGCTGAGTCTGGACAGGGAGTGTTATTCAAGGTTTACTATGAGAAAATCAACTCAATGTTACTCAAGGTTTATTACGACTAATTCAATGCAACAGTATTGTAGTACAGAGGTCGTTCCACCAGTGCTCAAAGTTGAGTCTGGACTATGCTTACTCGACGCCATGCTGGTGGCCTTGTATCTCCTACTGCTGGCGGGTGATATTTGTGAGAATCCTGGCCCAGAAACAAGATTTGTTAATGGCGAAGCGGGGAACTTATTAAATATTCCTGTCGTAACTTCGAACCGCTTGAATTATTCAAGACCCTTCAATAGACCGACTGCTCGCAGCCTTGTTAGCATTCCTATTGTCAATGAACAATACTGATGTGCCAGGAGGCATTTACGGCTCTGCTGCCTATTTGCTAGATCTATTAAAAACAAATTGGCCGATTTTGTTTGTTACGCATCTTCAACTGGTGCTGATATTTTTGCCATCACTGAATCATGGTTGTCCGAAAGGGATATGGCCCATAAAACGGAGATTACGCTACCTGGATACAAATTGTTTGAACATCAGAGAGTTGGTAGAACAGGCGGAGGGATTGCATTGTTATTGAATGAATCCATCGATGTACGAAAAGAGGACAGTGGTGAACGTAGGTCGTTCGAGTTTGGTGAATGGATTCTGAAACATGGATCTAGTAAGCTAAGGGTGATTGTAATCTACCAAATTCCCTACTCTGCTGCCCATCCTGTCTCCATAAGCGTGTTTTTGGATGAGTTCCTGGCCTATCTCGAATCCGTTGTTATGTCCCCTGAGCCATTGTTGATCACTGGCGATTTTAATATCCATGTGAATGTTCCCAATGATTCAGACGCCGCTCGTTTCCCAGAACTGCTGAACTCGATGGGCCTCGAGCAGCACGTCAACAAGCCTACGCACATTTCTGGACATACGCTGGATCTGATTATAACTTGATGCTCGGACTCTTTGCTCTATGCTAAGCCTATAGCTGATTATTTGTTCTCTGATCATATTACTGTTCTATGCGATCTTGAGTTGGGAAAACCCCCCCCCAAAAGTAAAACAAGTGTCCAACAGAAAAATCAAGGACATTGACAGGGAAAAGCTACAGGTTGATCTATTGTCTTCCGAGCTCTGCCAAAACACTCCGGATACCCTTGATGAACTCGTTAACAGTTATAACACGACCCTAGCTCATGCTCTTGATTGGCATGCACCATTGCGTACAAAAGTGATACACTCTAGGCCATTAGTTCCCTGGTTCAACGAGGAAATCAAGGCAGTAAGGCGGGAGAAACGCAAGGCTGAGAAGAAGTGGCGACAAACTGGCTCTAAGGAAAATATGCTGGCGTACAAAGCAAAAAAAAACAATGCGAATGCTTTGATGAATGAAACTCGACGCAAATTCTATCATAACTTCATCCAGGATAATAGCAGCAATCAGCACCACCTATTTTTGGCAGCGAAGAAGCTACTCAACCAGGGTGATAACAGGGCGGTGTATCCACCCGTGGACGATAACATTAACTTGGCAAATCAACTGGGAACTTTGTTTATTCAGAAAATTGAGACCATTGGTTCCAATCTCGACAATATGGCGCAAGGGCTACCAGCACTCCCTGACGACTACGCCCCAGAACCACCTCCCCCCCTTAGCAAATTTAGCCCCCTTACGGAAGAGAAGGTTTGCAAGCTCATCAATAGCAGTACAAATAAAAGCTGCAATCTAGACCCTATGCCAACATCCCTAGTGATAGATTGCATTGACGTGCTTCTACCGATCATAACGAAAATGATCAATTTATCACTTGAGTCTGGGCTATTCGCTGATGACTGGAAGTGTGCGCTTGTTCTTCTTCTGCTGAAGAAGTCTGGGCTAGACCTTCTATACAAAAATTACAGACCTGTCAGCAATCTGCAGTATGTTTCAAAGCTGACTGAAAGGATGGTGTACGAGCAGATACACACCCATATGATGACTCATTCACTATATCCTGAGTTTCAGTCTGCATATCGTAAAAATCATAGTACAAAAACGGCTCTTGTTAGAGTCACGAACGATATCCTCATGAAAATGAACACTCAAGAAGTCACCTTGCTGGTCATGCTCAATCTCAGCGCCGCTTTCGATACGGTTAATCATAACATCCTCCTTACTCATTTGAATGAGGAGCTTGGGATATGCGGATTGGCGTTGGAATGGTTCAAGTCGTATCTGGTGAAAAGAGGCCAGCGAGTCTCCATCGACGGATCTCTTTCAGAGCGCTTTAGCCTGGAGTGTGGTGTCCCACAAGGGTCATGTCTGGGCCCCCTGCTGTTTCTAATCTATGCATTCCAAGCTATTCAGAGTGGTTGAAGATCAACTTCCACACGTGCATTGCTATGCCGAAGACACAGATTTATCTGAGTTTCAAACCTATCAGTAACACATCCCAGGAAGATGCAATCCGTGCGATGGAATGTTGTATTGAGAAGATCAGGCACTGGCTGATCCATGATAGACTCCTTCTTAATGACGACAAGACTGAGTTTATCATTATTGGAACACGCCAGCAACTTAACAAATTACAGGCTATGAATATTAAAGTAGGTGGTTCAGAGATAAAATCTAGCCACCAAGTTAAGAACCTTGGGAGCTGGCTTGATCCAAACCTGAATATGCGCCACCATATTACTAATGTATGTAAGGTGGGTTTTTTCTACTTGCATAATATTAGACGCATTAGGAAGTATTTATCGGGAGACAGCTTACGCACTTTGGTACACGCATTCATCACGAGTAGGTTAGATTACTGTAATGCCTTATTGTATGGCCTTCCCAAAGAGCAAATAGCTAAGTTACAACGCGTGCAAAATGCTGCCGCCAGACTAATTATGGATATCGGGAAGTATTCTCACATTACTCCAGTACTCTATGAGTTACACTGGTTACCAGTACTAGCGCGTATACACTTTAAGATCCTATTATTAACTTTTAAAGCCATCCATGGCCTCGCACCCGCATATATTAGCAATCTCTTAGTTATCAAACGCAAGTCCTTGTACAATCTTAGATCTAACTCAGGTATTTTATTAGAGCCACCTAGAGGCAAAATGATGGCAACCCTGGGTAAATGTGCATTTCAGGCAGCTGCACCGCATCTATGGAATGAGCTTCCATTGCAACTACGCAATATTCGATCTGTAGAAATTTTTAAGAATTCAATTAAGACTTTTCTTTTTAGGCAAACCTTTTAATGGTAGATAAATTATGAATCCTATATAGCCAATTTAACTGTAATATGTAATTATTATTTATTTATCTATTTATTTTTTAAATAGATGAGATTTTAATATTTAGAGATATCAGTTGTAAAGTGCTATTGATCTGTTATTGTAAGTAGCGCTATATAAGTAATAAATTATTAATTATTATTATTATTATTATTGTGGTGGGAGACCCCAGGTATGTGAGGTAACCCCCCTAGGTAGGATAATACACCAGTCGATATAATTTCTTATCTTGTGTTTATCATGCTTACATGGTAGGTGGGGTGATCCACCAAGGTAAACTTCTCAGTCAGCCGGGTGGGGTAACCCGTCTACCCGGGATGGCATTCACAAAAAAACTCAAAGTAAAACAACATGTGTGTTTTAAAACTTTGTACATTTCCTAGCCATCCCATACAGAACTAAATGTAAAAAAAAAACACCAAACAATGTCCTCTTAGCAATGAAACCTCAGAGGCAGTTTATTGACATTTTTTACTGTGAACTCAACCCTGCATTCATACAGGGTCCTGAAGGGGTAAAATTAACCTGAGATTGGCTTGTTTTTGCCCTGGGAAAACTGAGACTGCGATTTGATCACTTAGAATGAGGGAAAATGTCAAAAATGGGAATGGGATAAATATCTTCTAACCAGGACCACATCGCTTATTTCTTGGGGTTGAGTAATTGAAAAAAGTATTCAACCAACTAGTTTGTGCCAATTTTGGCATGTTTAGTCATCATCTCTGCACATTTTCCCCCAGTCAACAACTATAGTGAGTTACCAGACCATAACAAACTGGGCTCGGGAAATGGCAGTGGGGTGTCACCCAAGAGCCAGGGGGATGCCTGAGTACAAGTGATGTTGGCCCCACTGTTGGACAGGATGTAACCAATGCCATTCCACAACCATTGTCAAGACAGCACATGGTTTGTTCCGATGCGCCCATGGAAAGGTCGCAGGTTAGTAATAAATTACATGGCCTTTATTTGCAAGGCTTTATTGGTGGAACTCGTGTTATGTGGTTGATAGACACTGGTGCTCCTCGTTTTATTTTGTTGTTACAGATTTATGATTATTTACCTACAGTGTCAAGTTCAGTTTAAGTTAAACAAATTCTGTGATTGCTCTTGCTGATGGTCAGGAAGCAAAACACACGTGGTCTGGGACATGCTGTTGTGTGCCTGGGTACTAAAGAGTTTCAAATGCATGTAATTGTGGGCGAGATTGAGATTGAGATTGAGGATGAGGGAATTCTGGGTATGGAATAGGCCTTTTGCAGTTAGACATCACATGCTTAGATACCGCATAGCAACACTGTACTGGAGAAGAAGCACTCCAGTGATCTCCGACAAAATATAGAACACAGAGGTCTGCATTCAAACAAAGAATACAGCGGATAACAAGTTAAAGGGTATCCCAATTCAAGAAATCTTGTAAGTTTTAATCAACACCTTCCTTGGAGTGTATCAGCGAAAAATGAATTTTGGTGTGATTTTGCTGCTGATACACTCCGGGGGAGCTGTTGATTATTTCTTACTGAATTTCTCAAATTGGGATACCTTTTGACCTGTTATCCGCTGTACTCTTTGTTTGAATGCAGACCTCTGTGACCTCTATACTGTCTGAGATCACTGGAGTGCTTGCTCTCCAGTATGGCGTTGCTATGTGGTATCTAAGCACGTAATCTCTAGCTGCAAAAAGCCTATTCTTGTCACAAGCTGATTCGCACATTGACATTGCAAAAAATCGAGTGTAGATTAATGGAGAAGTGTTTCATTGTTGTGATTTCAAGAACCAGCCCGTTAGTTCATGATGCATAGTGCAAAGGTGAACAATTATTGAACCAAACACTGAGGTGATTGTCCCAGTCACTGTTCACAAGGTTTCACTAACTTAAATTCAAAGGGATCTCAATTGGGCATGCAATTGTTAGAGCCTTGCCTCACCTCACATTTGCAACAAAAGGGCCTCTATGTTGCAAGGACTCTAGTGGATGTAAAATAGGACAGAGTTGTTCCCTTACCTGTTTTCAATGCTTCTGACAAGACTTACAGCTTGGCTGCAGAGACTGTGGTTGCCCTGGCTAAGCCGGTTATTGATGTCACTTCACTGGAGCCTTATAAAGAGAATCAAGAGATTGTTGAGGGCCAAGCTAGAGTAATCAATCAGCATGTACCACATGAAGCTATTGTAAGGACTCTACCAGAACCCCTACAGGAACTCCTACAAAGAAGCACAGAGCACTTGACTGACCGCGAGACTGAGAGACTGCAAGAGTTGCTGTAAAATTACCAACATGTATTCTCCCTTAGTAGTGGCATAAAGGCCGGTTCTGACTCATTTTATTCTCATCAAAATTATCGTATATTCACTATGTATTTAACGAGGTCTGAGCCATTTTCTCCAAATACGTCAAATTAACGTACATTTACGTTAATTTGGTACTTTCATGGTCTGTTTTATGCTATATCGTTAAATTAACGTGAAATCACGTTAATTTAGCACTTTCGGGAGATTCTTTAAGTATGTTTTTAAATTCACATCAAATAATCGTGCATGCACGTTATTTTAGCACTTTTCCCATCGTCTATTTGTGGTATTCACGTTAAATCATCGTGCATGCACAATAATTTGACGACGTGCCATTTGTCTTTAAGTGTGTTGTGTGACCGGGTTTTTTGTGGTTTTATGCAAATTAATGTCAGTTTTTCTCAGCTGATAAAATGTCCTATCGCGTGTGTGTGTATTTTATCTGGTAAAATGATTCGCTTGTCATCATCAGCGGATAGAGCGACTTTATTGATCTCTTCCATATACATCTCGTGCTTTCGGCTCCGAAGCGTGTTCATTGTTCGAAGTTGTTTTCCACCACCAAACAAACATCTCTTGTAGTCATCAAAGTTGATCGTGCGATCTACCACACCCCCCTTCACCCCCTTACACTTCTTCTTTTCTGTACCATCATCAAACATCTTGTAGCTGTACAGCTTAGCCCTCAAGCCAACAAACTCTTCAATGATCTTTCCACCTGCCTCATCTTTAAACATTCCAATCACTTTCTTGTTCACACCGGTTGGCACCCCGGAAGGATGCTCTTTCGAAATGTTGCTCGTGTCAAACCAACGGTCTACATCGTCAGTTATATCTTTGTAAAAATCTGATGTGTGAATCTCATAACAAAGACTATCAGTGTCTGTAAAAAGAAGCTTTGATTTGTCATTTGGGTACTTAGGTTTGATGTAGTTGTATTGAAAGTCGTACATCAATGTCTTACTAATATCAAGGATGCTCATCCCGAGATAGAGAGGTTTATTGAAGTAAATCTGCGTCTTCCCCATGTGCATTGCACATAGATCTTCAGAGAAGATGGTGCAATGTTTGAAGTTGACCTTGTTTGCCAACTTTCTTGCCTTTTCCTCTGAGTTGACAAGTCTCACGTCGACGCGTTTTCGAATGTTTTCCATCGTTTTGCCAAAGACAGCGTTGTTCATCAGCTTGTAGAAGTCCTTTTCAAAGTCGTTGTTAGCCTTTGCTCTCAAAGATGTGTTCAAATCGATGTACTTTTTCATCCAAGGTCTCTCTTCAAACCTAATGATGCGGTGAATCTTTCCTATCTCTATTCCAAGACTCATGTAATGTTTTAGTGTCTCATGATGAACGATGTACTTTTTCTTTTCGTTTAACGTACAGACCAATTTCTTTACTTTACCAATCAATAGATTTTCAGGGGCGGGTGGATACTCGTTGAAGTGATCGTGAAGCTCAGAAGTGACACCTTTCAGGTCGACTTCAAGAATGCAAGCGAAGCTCTCCCATTTGTCAAAATCTTTCTCGTTTACCCATTCAAAACCTCCCGTTGGAAGATTTTTACTCATCGCCCAACCGTAAAGGTTGTTTGCATCGAGATACGTGATGAACTTTGAAGGTTGGGTAGGGTTAAAGCTTTCTCCCATGTATTTGTTGTTGGCTTTTGCATGTCTTGTCGAGATCATTGAAATCCCACCACGAATACCGGCCTCAAACATGTGTAACATATTTATATCGCTCAACAACTCAAGTTCTATCTCAGTCAACTTGAGGCAGGCATCCCAAGCCAAACCCGGCGCGGTGAAGTACCAACAAGGATCGAGATCGTAATTCTCTTTGCAAAGCTCGCGAAAGTTTTCAAACACATCGGCTAGTAAAAGCACGTCGCTTCGATTGTAGAGATTGTGGTAATCTCTGAATGTCTTACAACGAAAGACGCTCCATACATTTTGAGCATGGGTATAGTCTTTATCCAAGATACCTTTACCACTTAATACGGAGAAGAAAGCTTCTTTCGGCGGAAATTGTGTCTCATCAAGTTTTCGTATAGAGTTCACCCATTCATAGGGATAAACACCCTTTCTCATCAGCAGATTAAGCTTCTCTCCAGAATAATATTTTCTTGTATTTTGGAAGAAAGACTCACCCTTTTTGGCAAGGTTGTTAACAAGCTTGTCAAGACTGGAAGCCATAAATTTGAAGCTGTCAATGAATCTCAGCTCTCTCTTTACCTCGACGTCTTTTTCTTTTCCTTTGTTGAAAAACTTGTCAACCACAACGTGTTTCGTAAAGCTAATGTATTTTTCTTCGTTGTTTGGTATGCAGTCAATGTCTCCTTCTGAAACACTGAGATTTCTAACGAAGAGATGAGCGTCATAGTTTGTCAAGTTGTGAAAGACGACAGGTGTGAATTTTGGTCGTCGGAATTTTAGGTTGCAGCTGTTATGCGCAGCCCCTCGAAATTTACCGGTGTAATGACAGTGATCGCGCACTTTGTCTTCCCCCTCTTTGAAATCTTCTCTACACAACCAACAACACGTTGCATTTTCAAAGATTTCAACATCACTGTCTGTGAAGATCATCTTTTTAGGAGGATGATTTTTGTATATGTCCTTAACCTCTGCTTCAAGCATTTCAACGAATTTCTGTGCCACATCTTCATCTTCAGACTTGGTTGTATACTCAACCCGTTTTGAGTATCTATCATCAAATGAACACTTAACATAATAACAAAAACTTATTGGAATATGTTGTTGCTTTCTCTCAGTGTAACACCCTGCCGGATCTGCTTGTACGGTGTCTAAAGGTTTGATTAACGACTCAAAGTCTGCATAGATGACGAATGGCATGGTCATCTGCTTTTGGTGATTTTTAAAAGAGAGATAAGCCCCAGAAGGTGGCATCTTTTCTCTCACAGCCTCATGATTTTGGCACAACTCGCTGTGTGTGTCAAGAACTCGCTGAGAACCGAAATAATTAAGACACCTCCTACATATAAACTTCTTATGCTCATTTTTCGATAGGCTACTCGATACGAGCCGACTCAAATTCTTGATGAGGCAATAATGCTTTTTGTCACCTTCAGTAATGAGAAGAAGATCAACTACATTTACAGCATGAGTAATGCTGCTCACTCTCAAGGGGTTGAGTCTATTGTTATACATGTAAACGTTGACTCTTATCTCCGGATTCAACTTTTCAAAGCGGTGAATATCCTTTACCTCCATCGGGAACCTAATCCCATCCCATTTTAATTTCTCTGCCTGCTCTCTCAAAATCTTTGTGATACGCTCTGGATTTTTTGCAACAGGATTCAACGCTCTCGTGACACACCATTTGAAGCACTCTTCATCCTCGTTTTTCATGTTTATTATAGCCTTTTTACTCTCGAGATGTTTTGGTAGTTTAATGTAAGAAGAACCTTTCGAAGGGGTGTATTTTACCGTATGCAGATCTAAACCATCAACCTGATAAAATTTCCACCCACTCCCACTCCCTTCAAACTTTTCCAAACTCTTCATCATTTTATCTACACATTCTTTATAAAGTTCTTCTCGATCGGTCTCTTGAAAGACGATCTTTGTCAAAGTTGAAAGATGTGCAATCGTAAACACAAACTCACCCCCAACCTTCTTTGACATCACACACCTAAAAATGAACTTTATCTTGTTACTTTTTAGCATATTCAAAAGGTTAATAACTGTGGGTTTTACAAACTCAAGATAATCTCTCGGCCCCAAAGCTATTGGCCCCCCATCAATGGTATACATCTTTGCAAAGTCTTTCAATGAAGACATTTTCTCAACAACTTTGAAGAGAGGCTTTCGAGGGTCTATTTTTTTCAAAGCCGCTTTAGACCTCCGAGGTGTTGTACTAGACCCCTGAGGTTTTTTTGACTGTATAAACTCGAGCAGCCGCCTGTTGTAGTCACTTCCACGAAGACCTTGTTTCTTTGCCAACTCACGGAATTCTGTAATTGTGGCAGGAGCGCTAGTCTTTGCCTTCTTTCGTATAATTATGGGCAGGGGAGGACTTTTTGGTTTTGATTGAGCAAGCTTGATGCGCTTGATAAGCTCATCTTTTCGAATGTTTGCATAGCCGTGCAAGCCGTTCTCTTTTGCAATTTAACGGAGTCGCGCAACAGTGTGTTTTTCCACGTTGTTTTTTACCTTATATATAATGTAAAATATTTTTTTTTAACCATTTTTTTGACATTTTTTTCATTTTTTCATCACTCGTTTCAAGTGATGAAAACTCTCGGTGAATTACTCTTCTTCTACTACTACTAGTGATTCTCTTTCACACAGTAGGCTTCGAAACGGAGAGCGAATTTCTTTCCATCAAGTTTAATAAAGTTTCTTGTACTTTCTTTGCGCGATATCAGCTTTTTACCAAACACTCCAGGGTTTACATTGAAGTGTTTTGCGGCGGCACTAATTGATGGGAAAACGAGTTCAGATGAAGTATCACCTTCTACAGGTTGAAGTGTCACCCTTTTCCTCACACCAATGTGCCTTGCACGAGGGGGAGGGGGGTTTTTGATAAACTCAATGAGCTCTGCTTTTCGAAGTTTTGAATAGCCCTGAAGTCCATTCTCCTTTGCAATTTGACGAAGTTGTGCAACATTGTGTTTCTCCATGTTGTTTTTTTTTTACCTTATATATAATGTAAAATATTTTTTTAACAGTTTTTTTAACAATCATTTTTTTTCATTTTTTTTCATAACTTTTGAAGATCTTTTTGATCCACCCACGAGTTAAATTTTTCTGGGTAACCACTCCACTTTACGAGAGCTTGTTTACCCTTCTTTCGTATAACCTTTTCAATGCGGAATAAACCCGAAAGGCTCTGCTTTGCCTTCAACATCTCTTGTTCGTAGAAAGTGCCTTTAATCTCTTCCCCAAGCAGATCCTTCAACTTGTAAGTGATGGGCTCTGTGTATTGCACCTCATCAACAACAAAGATCTCTTCAGACCAATTTGGGGTGTAACCCTTGTCGAATAGCTTTCGCTTGAATTTGGAGATTCGAACGTGATCGCCAACCGCAAACTTTGGTGGGTAGGTATCTAGACCGGAGGTCTTCAGTTTCTCACCATACAGTTTCAAATAGACGGCATTCTCATTCTTTTTCTTGGAGGCCTCTACAGGCGTCATACCGATCGATCTGTGTTTTGTGTTGTTGTACTTCTCGAGAATCTTTGGCAATATGTCGAGATACACCGTGTTGTTCTGGATGGTAAACTGCTTCCACATTTTTGTCTTGATCGTACGATTCCATCTCTCACACACAGATGACTTTTCCTCATTCTCTGTCGAGTACAGCTCAACACCTTTCGCTTTGAATAGATCTTTGACACTTTGATGTAGTACTCTGATCCTTTATCAGTCCACATCTTCTTCGGCACCCGCCCCTCGGCAAATATCTGTTTGAATCCAGCTGCCACACTCTCACCCTTTTTATTCTTCAGAGGTACGATCCAACCATACTTGCTGAAAATGTCCAACACCATCAGCAGATATCTGTAGCCTTTGTTCCACTTTGCAAACTTTTGCATCTCCACCAAGTCAGAGCACCAAATCTCATCGATGCCGTTCACAATAACGCGTCGCTTTGTAAAGTTTCGTCTGATGGGTTTATGAAGCTCATTGGCTAATTCTTCTTGCCACGTGTTAACTTTGCCTTTGGCTTTGCCTTCGACTTTGAATTTTTTTTTCCACTCAGGCCTAGGCCTAGGCCTAGCTTCTGTTTGGTGTTGATTACGTTTCTCGCAAGCCAATGACCCCACTGCCTCTGATCATACGGTATCGCATCAAGTGCTTTCACCATCTTACGATCGGCCACATTCTTACATGCTTTTGGATTTGCCTTGTTTGCACAGACGCTGTAATCAACGTCATGCTGCATTGCAACTGCGTCACTCGGACCTGCTGGTGGGTCATAGATCTCAAGAATCTTGCCAGTCTTTGGATCAAAACGCAGTTGACTATCAAGATCGTTGTAGGGACCGGTATACTTGTGACCCGGTAGCGTCCAGCCACTTTTCGGTTTCGGTAGTTTGCCGATCGCTTTGTGAATATCGAAGGCACCACCTTCGTAAAGAGGGTTTGTTGGATCATTCACTCCATCAGGTGCATACATCGACATCGGCAAAATCTGATTTACATCGTATGCATTGTAATCACCACCCCCTCTTATCTTTTTGCTCATATCGTTGACAAACGCATCGAGAGCCTGATCGACATACTTGCTCGCCGTCTTTTTAAACTTTCTCTTTGCATAGTCGGATTTGACAGCGTTTGCAAGACCTAGCTGAGCCATGTTCGCTAGCCCCTTCACAGCCATCTCACCCAACGAGGTGCTAGTTCGCCCTACATCATCAAAGAGCGCCCCGCCTTTTTTTTTTTCCCTGTAAAAGAAACTTTAGTAATGCCACACTCGGCACATTTCGATTTGATCATCGATCGACCATTTTTCGCAACCTCATGCCTTTCAGATCCAGGCACGCTATCAGTCTTTTTCTTTTGCTTTACGCAGTAAGTTTTCATTTTCGAGTTGTGTTCTTAGTACTATCATAGAAAATGTTTTTTTTTGATTTTTTTGATTTTTTTTCTCTTGTGTAGTTGCAAAGCACATTACAGATTTACAAACATGCAACTCTCAAGTCTCAAAAGTATTACGCGTGATAATGTTATCTTTGAAGAGGCGACCACTAACCAACACGGCCACGAACGTATCAACATCAAGATCACCGGGACGGCTACCGATGCGGCTGCCGAACCGTTGGTGATAGCTTCACCTTTTCGATTCTCGTTTGGTGTACAGCCAAGCTTGAATAAGAGTGGGGGTGTTGTGGGCTACACACTACCCACTCCTCTGTGGAATCACCAAGAGGGTGAGCCAACGCAGAAAGAATTTGCTTTTTATGAAGCATTGAAAGAGTTGAAGCATATTTGCTATCAATATCTGGAAGGGGCTTATGGCATAGACGTGGCAGAGAGCATTAAGTTTCCACTGGTAGAGAAAGAGGGGAAAGCACCGATACTATACCCAAGGCTTATGTACAATCAAAAGTCTCGTAGCGTACGTACCCTCTTTCACTCACGCTGGAAAAATCTTAACCCAGTACTAGATTGTCGTGATTACTGCAAGGTAAAGATGACCATCGTGGTTGATAGTATCTATATAAGTGATGAGTACGCATCGGTACAGCTGAAATTAAACGATGTATATATACAACCGTTGGCGCAGAAAAAGGTGCAACCATTAGCTGTCCTTTCTGAAGATGAAGAAGAAGATGAAGAAGATGAAGTCTTTGAAGATGATGTCTAGACCTCTTCGAGGTCTAAGGTCTTTTCTTTTCCTTTTTTGTTTCGAAAAAGGAAAGGTACACTTACCACTAACATTATAAACATTTAACATTATAAAAATTTTTTTTTTACATTAAGGGGAGCTCGAGGGGCTGGCCTCTTGAATTTCTTCAATAAAATTTTTGCGACATGTTTTTTTCACATTATCGATAAAAAGAAAGTCAAATGGTTTCAGTCTTGAGAACAAATCTACATCAAAACTATTATCATCAGCGATATTTTTGCGATGACGCTTTTGTACAGGCGCGTACACAATCAAATGAGAGCAGTTTAATCTGATTGTGGAGGGTGTCCTGTAATAAGATTGACTCAGATAAATCGGTGAAATCAAATGATGTCTACCGTCAATAAAGTGAGTCAAGATTTTTTCTTGAACGTTTTTTGGAGCGGCGAGGAGATCATCAAAAATCACAACCTTTCTGTTTCCTTCCGGATACTCAGACGTGTCAAGAATCTCATCGGGGTTCATTATGTGCATAATATCACATCCATATTTCTGTGAGTGTCGTTGCATAATCTTTTGCAAATCTTGATACATCTCTTGATGAGGATTTTTTGTGTAAAGATAAATCTGATCGTAAATGACCAACGGCTTTCTCAAAATATTCATAAGTATGTTTGTCTTTCCACTTCCACTGGGGCCTGCTATCAACATTCTGTACTCTTCATCAAGAAAGTCAACGCCGGGTACTCTTCTCTTTCGATTTTCGTTTGAACGGTGTGTTGTGAAATTTATAATATCAACCATTTTGCTTATTGTACTACTATGTAGTATAAATTAACTTTAACAAAATCGAATATGTAAAAAAGCGAAAGTGACACTTATCTCTAAAGATAAGTGTTATTATTGCAAAAGCAAAAGTTTCACTTATCTTTGGAGATAAGTGTTATCAATGCAAAAGCAAAAGTTTCACTTATCTTTGGAGATAAGTGTTATTATTGCAAAAGCAAAAGTTTCACTTATCTTTAGAGATAAGTGTTATCAAAAAGTGTTATGCAAAAAAGCTTGCGTGACACGAGGTTACAAGTGTAGACACTTTGCGGTTTTATGCAAATTTCAATCAGACAGATCGACCTGATGATGTAATCTATGATGTAAGATCATATGATCAAGACGCGAAGGTAAAGCGTATGTCTCGCGTGTAAAGTGTTTCACGTGAACACTAACCGCAAACAATGGGATGATCACGTGCAAGACAATAGAAACATTCCATACCTCCCTAGTAACCGAGGGAGTCGAAACTGACTTCAAAAAATTATTTTTAGCCTCTCGGTTACTAGGGAGATGTGGAATGTAATCTATTGTCTTTCACGTGATATTTTCACGTGATTCTATTGTTTGTAAAATGACACCTCGTGATTCGCGCGACACGTTCTATTGTTTGTAAGTAGTACCTCGTGATTTGCACGTGATTCTATTGTTTGTGGTTTATGCAAAAAAATTATTCACCGGAAAAAAAATATTGTCTACTAGTAGACAACTACTATCAAGACATGAATGTTGAAGCGTTTAAAAGAAACATTGATCTCAAACTTGAAAATAATCGCAAGAGGTTGGAAATCAAAAAAAGAGTGCAAGATTATAATGATGCCAAGCAAGGTCTTGAACTCGAACGTGAAGAAGTATTCCAACCGATTGTGAAAGAGGTCAAGCAGGTCAAAGAGACAATAGATGATAAGCAAGACACAATTCTCCAGCAATTGCAGGAGAATCAAAAAGCTCTCACTCACGATCTATCTTTTCTCAAAGAGCTCGAAAGCTCTGAGAGCTTCGAAAGCCCACCCGATTCTCCTATCGCTCTCGAGCCGCCACCTAAACCTAAACCAAAAGAAATAAAACCAAATATCGGTTTTAGCCAAGACGAACTTGAATATATTCAAAAAAGCGGCTTTCCCACGCCTAAATATGTATACAATCGAATACTTATCAGAGAATGTTTAGAAATACATTTGATGATAAAAATTAACGGTAAAAAACTACGACGTTTCGAAGTCTGCATGACCTCATTATCAAGTAAAATGTTAAAACTGATGTAAAATTGTAGCTCAGAGATTATATACAAATAAAATGTGATAACTTCATTAGAATAATGAGCGTTCATTATTCTAATGAAGTTATCACATTTTATTTGTATATAATCTCTGAGCTACAATTTTACATCAGTTTTAACATTTTACTTGATAATGAGGTCATGCAGACTTCGAAACGTCGTAGTTTTTTACCGTTAATTTTTATCATCAAATCGAATACTTGACGAGGATTTTGATCATGATAGACTTATCAATGATGTGACAGATCGAATCGCAAGAGCAAATCATAAAAAGGCTGGTCTCTCGAAGGCTAGAGAGAAAAACAGAGACATAATCGAAGATATTGAACGACAAGTCAACACGCTGAAAAAATATGCAGAGCGAATTAATTTACTCGCGGGTGGTGAGAAAATGCTTGTCACGCAAGGTCAAGGTCTCAAGGGTCACAAGGACTCAAAGAGCAAAGGTTCTAAGCGTAAATATGCTCAGAAGAAGCGAAATGCTTACAAGGTTGATAGCAAAGGACAGTACGGTGGTCTCTTGATAAACCCCACGCGATTAATAAATGAAATGGTGGTCGAAGCGTGTGATCCTTCGACCGGCGCTGTTGTTTATGAAAGACAGGGTGATAAAGGGATCGTTGATCTTTTGACAAAGAGATGTAATCCCAAAGGACAGTATTCGTCAAAGGCGACTCAAATATTCAAAGATTTGAACAAACTCGCAAACATTCCGGTTCATAAATCGTCTGGAAAAGCGAAACTTCTCGAGAGAGTAATTGGAGGAGCTATTTTTTCTGATTTCAAAGATTTGGAAAACAAACTCATCACATTGACAGGGAGTATCGATGCCGGTAATTCAAATTTTCAGTTGAGAAATGAAGCGATGGAAATATTGGATCATCTACTCAAAAAGAAAAAAATTTCAAAAGAACATTATGATGCCTATATACAAAAACACTTAACATAATGGAGAGACTTTTAGAACTGACAGAAAAACAAGTATATAAAACACCTATATATCTCGACTCATTGAATTGTGCGAGAGGATCAAGCCATAATTTTACAACATATTTCAATCCTGTAATAAGGCTCGATCCAAACAGAGAGTATGAAATTGCTCTAGATGAAGTTGCAATGTCATACAGTTGGTACAATGTGAGTAGCAGCTATAATAACAATAAACTGAAATATAGCCACGATTCGGGTAATACGTGGCATGAGATTGAACTCCCAGATGGAAATTTTGCCTACTCTCAATTGAACGCTTATATTCAGAGAGAACTCGAGGGAGCAAATCATAAAAAGAAGGGTATTGAACTCAAATTCGTCCCAGCTCTTTTCAAATGTCTGATCGGTCTCGAAGATGGTTATCAAGTCGACTTGCGAACCGGTGACTTTGGTGATCTCATTGGCTTTACAAAAAAGGTTGTCACAACCACTAGCTATGGTGATAAACTGCCGGATATCACGAGATCCGTTGATAACATTTACATTCGCACAAACATAATCTCAGATAGTGTTGTTGGCGGTGAGGAATCAGATGTGTTGTTTAGATTCAGTGTTGACAATCTTCCCCTCTCTTTTCCTTTTCATATCGAACCAAGGGTGAAAAAGTATAGCAAAATAAATACAAGAACTATAGAAAAATTGCAAATTTACATCACCGATTCACTGGGAAGACCTATCGATCTCAACGGAACATCTGTATCATTGATACTTCTCCTGAAATAAGAGTAAACCCCTAGGTTTACCTGCGAGGGGGTAAACCCCTATTTCGAGGGAGTAAACCCCCTAATTCGAAACCCTTTTTTTTTTTACTTAATATTTTATTTCTTGCATCTGAAATAAAATGGTACGAAAACTCGCGAAAATAGATGCCGATGGCAAATACACTATACACAATATCGATGACGATAACGTAGCGCATAGCGCTACACTTCAAGAGGGTGAAGGGATATTTGACACTCTCAAAAATGTTGGAACAAAAATAGCTGCAAAAGTTACAGGAAAAGCTGCAAAGGAAATAGCTAAAAAAGCGGCCACGAAAGCGTTTGAAAAGGGGGCAGAGCAAATCGGTGAAAAGACGGGTCAGTTAATCGGTGAAAAGATTTACGACAAATTTCGAAAGATGCCGATGGCATCTTCGAGCTCACATGCTCCGCTTGAAGCTCCGATAGTCGAGGGTAAAACCCCTCAGGCCAAGGCCTTGTCTATTGGAGAACAGCTTGCAAAAGATTTGCAAGCAGACATGCAAAAAGAATTGGGGAAAGATATCCGAGGGGTAAAGTCATCCTCAAGGCCTAAAAAGCCTAAAAAAGTTGAAAAACGTGAACCTTTCAGTAACTTTGCTGAACTTTTTTTGTAAACTTTGACTTTTTTTGTGAAAAAAAAATTATCTTATCTTTTAAGAACAAAACAATTACATAAAGTAACAATGTCTTCCATGCGAACGAAAAAATTTGCAAAGGGGTATGAAGATTCACCATATGATCTCAATACTCCTCTCCAAACTGCACCGGCAAATAACACTTATCAAAAGAAGAAAGGATATAAATTTACCGTTGACACAAAAACAGCGTCAGAGTCTGTAGCTGACTGGTACAATGCATATTTTGAGATCGATTTCAAAATTACAAAGATGGACAACACAACTTATGGTGCTGCCGATGCGGCCGCAATAATCAATGGAGGCTTCAGTATGATAAAAGCCATCAAAGTTGATTTTGAGAAGGTGAATGTTCTTGATTTGTCAAGTGCAAATCACGCCGCAAATATGAAGAATCTCACCGAATTTTCAAAAGAACATTCAGATCAAGTGGGACCTCCCCAATTTCACTATCTCGACACTGCCAGCGGAGCAATCATACAAAAGTATACAACACTTGCCATTCCAATCGCTGCTGGTCAAGATGTGAACAGAACACCGACAGACAACGCGGATTACAATGAAGGGTTTACAAAAAGAAAGACTCTTCTCACCACAGGTGCTGAAAACAACATTCATTTACCGCTAAACCGTTTCGGTTTCTTTGACTCTCTGGAAGAGCAGATACCTCCCAATGCAAAGGTTGATTTCGATGTGACTCTTGAAGATGATAATGAGGTGCTGTTCAGATCAAATGCTGCTGCGGCAGGTAGATATATCGTGACAAAATTCTGCTTGTGGGTGCCGATGATCAATATGAATGACGCTGGTCAAAAGATATATGCAGATAACTTCCTCAAACCTCACACATGGACTTATAAGAGAGAGCAAATCAGTGATTCAGGTGCACTTAGACAAAAAAATGGAAAATTCAATATCATAAGTGCCGTCAATAGTCCAAGGCATGTCTTCGTTTGGGTTCTGAATGCATCCAAGTTTAACGATCAGGAACAAAACATGTTTGTGTTCAACACTTATAACATCGCAAACGCGAGGTACTTTACAAAAGCACAACTTCGTGTTGAAAACGGAACAGCATATCCTAATAAGGAACTGGACCCCAGCAGTGAGCTGGCAAGAGCATGGAAATATTTTGCGAGCTATTCAAAACTCGCAAGTAACAACTTGAACGGTCCAGCGATCAATATGAAGCAGTTCCAAGATCTCTATGGAGTGCTTTACTTTGATTTGACAAAGCAACCTCCAGAGATTATTAAAGCTGCAACACGGTTAGATTTTGAGTATAGCCTCAACAACACCACCAATGCAGATTATCACATCTATGCAATGATTCTCAATGATGAGGAAATCAGTGTTGATGTCATGAGTGGAAAAGCACTCATCAGAAAGTAATTTCGAGCTCCCTGGATTTTTCAAAAATTTTATTATGTAGCACATATAATAAAATGACAAAGTATTATCCATACAGTGTAACTCTTTCTGATAATCAGAAAAGAAAGCTTGCTAAAGCTTTTAACGAAAAATCTGCAATAACTATACGTCTCTCACACAATGAATTGAGTGGTTCTGATGAGATGATGTTGACGCAGACACAGATCAAAAAGATCAAAAAAGCAATAAATTCAGGGAAAGGAGTTGATTTGAAAATCAGCAAGACGCAAATGACAAAAGTTGCTCAAAAAGGTGGCAGTCTCTTTTCTTCACTTCTAGCCCTTGGTACAAAGCTTCTCCCGAAAGCAATGAATCTTGCCACAAAGGCTCTTCCAGGATTGGCAACGGGGGCACTATCAAGTTTGGGCAATTTTGCCACTGATAAAATTCTTGGTGCTGGTCAGTCAGGTGGTATGTTGATTCCAAATTCAAATATTGTGAAACTTTTGCCGTATGTTGACGCTCTTTCAAAAAAGCAGAAACAAGACCTTTCAAATGCTCTTCACTCTGGTGGTGACTTGAAAATGAAGCCGACAAAAAGTCAGAGTGGAGGTTTTCTCGGAACTCTTCTAGCTTCAATAGGTGTACTGATACTCCTCAAAGCGTTGACCGGAAGTGGAAACTCGAGAGGGAGAGGATCACACGGTAGTGGTTTACACGTTCGTGCACCAAAAAAGAGTGGCAAGGGAATGCAAAACAGACCGTATTGGGATGAGCAGCCAATTTTCTTTCCGCCGGGATTGGGTGAACCTGTACCGACAATTGGAAGAGGTGGGAAAAAAAAGCAGAAAGGACAAGGTCTGTTGCTAGGCAAAGACTCTCCTTTCAACGGAATACCACTACTGGGGGCTCTGCTGTAAAAAAACCTCCCTTCAAAAATGTTCCGATAACAAACCTCGACATCGATAGGTGGGTCGCTTACCTCAAAATTCCAAACTTTGGTGGCGTTATCTCGAGAGATCACATAAAAGATTGTAAGGCGGGACATTCATTCATTATCAATCTGAATGAATCGCATGAGTCTGGCTCACACTGGGTGGCGATGGTTTTTGGTTCTGATCTCATTTTGTACTTTGACAGTTTCGGTCTTGATCCACCGCAAGAGGTGTTGACGCTTTGTAAAAAACATCGAGTTAACTACGCGTTCAACAACACACATTATCAAGAATTGACAAGCGTCTTGTGAGGTTATTATTGTATTTTCTTCTTGAATGAAACAAGTAAAAGAATGAAACCCTCTCTTGCTAATCAAAGTTTGTACGCTATCTTCTGGGATGTTGTAAAACCTCTGTCTCACAGTGACACCTCGTTAAACGAGCGTTTCATCAAAAATTACTTCAAAGAGGTTTGAGTCATTGTTTTGAAAAAAATTTTTTTCTGAAGATATTATAAACAATGGGACGATGGGACGGATATCACGAAGTTGATCACAGACAAGAAGGTGGATCGAAAGAAGGTCCTGAAGGACCGCCAGGCCCTAAAGGCAACACTGGCGCTACTGGCGCACAAGGCCCGCAAGGTCCTAAAGGCGACAAAGGCGCTACTGGCGCTACCGGCCCGAGAGGTGTAAAGGGAGACAAAGGCGATAAAGGTGATGCTGGCTCACAAGGCCCTAAAGGTGATGCTGGACCGCAAGGTCCTAAAGGTGATGCTGGACCGCAAGGTGCACGCGGAGTCAAAGGTGTTAAAGGTGACAAAGGTGATAAAGGTGACACCGGCCAGCAAGGTTTGCCAGGCTCTACCGGTCCGAGAGGACCTACAGGACCAAGAGGTTTACAAGGAGTGAAAGGCGACAAAGGCGACAAAGGTGGTAGAGGTCTGCAAGGTCCGCAAGGCCCCGCCGGTTCATCAGCGTCAGGCAGTAACATCGATCTCACAGATTTGAAGAAGAAAATAACTTTCACAAGCACACATGGAGCAGATCGACAGGTTACAGGTCTAAGCGATCAACCACTCAATGGCACTGCCGCTGTAAATGAAAACAAACTCAACACTGAACTCGCGAAGAAAGCTGATTCATCAACAGTTTTGAATGGCTTGAGTGGTAAAGCTGATACATCGGCCGTTATGCTATTGGATGGAACGCAAAAGATGATGGCCAACCTCGACATGAACGGCAAAGATGTGATTAACACCAAGAGAGAAAATTATCTAGGCATGACGGAACAACAACAAGCAACCTATGAGAAATCAAACACGCTCGTCAGTAGATACGAGGCGGTTGCAATGAAGAAGCATCTTGAAGGTCTTCTCAGCATAAATTGTCTTAGTAATGCTACTCAAGTATACGTTGACGCTACAAAGAAGAAAATACCAAGCTTTCGTACCCTTGACGACAAACAAATCTTAGACGCACGTAAACGTAAGATCGTAAACCTTCCGGATACCTTCTCAGATAACGATGAAGCTGTAAGCAAAAAATATGTAGATCGTTGTTATACAAATATTACGAATTTAGCCAACACCAAGGTCAACAAAGCGGGTGATACGATGACGGGTGATCTTGTGATGGGCTCAAACAAAGTTACGTCTACACATACACCTTCGGCTAATGAACACGAAGTGTTAGTCAACAGAAAGTTTGTCGAAGATAGATTAGCGGATAGCATATCAGGACCTCAGCTGGCTAACGACCTCTCTTACATCATGGCTCAAAGTGGTCAGTTCTCTGACGAGGACGACATTACCGGTAAAGCGATAACAGACCAGGTTGTACTTTATCCCACTAATCCCCGAACCAAGCCGTTTGATTTACTTCTAGATAGTGCCAAGGGTTACTATTCATCTCGTTTCGGTGTCCAAATGTATCAAGCAGACATATCTACATATACAGTTGTGTGCGAGCTGTGTTGGCTATCGAGTAAAGTCGATCCAAACAGTGTGACTGTAACGGCGAGGAGCAGTCATGAAACAATCTCTACTCAGCGTAGCAATCGATTTGAAAATCACCTCATCACCCTAATTCATATGACTAAGTGGACAAATACCAAGCAAAACTTTTTGATGTTTGACGTCGTGATGAAACCAAAGGCTGGTGAGACACCCGATCAGAAACTTCCCATCTATGTGATAATCTATGGATCAAAGGGTTATCACAACAGCTTGCCAAAAGATGTGTGGACGAGTTGGTATAGCTTCGCAAACGGAGGTACGCACATAAATTCTAAACTCACTCTCGAATTTGAACCGACTGTTGCCTCTTCAGCTGTCACGAAAAAGTATGTTGATGATATCCGAACATCTTTACAGAGAAATATCAATACAAAAGCGACAAAGACTGCGCTGACAAACGCAACGAAAAAGATCTGGTGTCGAGGAAACTGTTCTCATAACAACGCGTCGCAGGTAACATTTTACGTAAATGGAACGTCAGGTCATACCACAAATGTATCACAGAGTGATAACGCTGATTTTACAGTGAACAGTTCAGACAATACAAAACTCATAATCAACAAAGCTGGTATGTATATGATCACATACATCGACGGTGTCAAGTCTCAACATCTACATAATCTTAAGTTTACCTTGAGCAATTCGTTTGTCACCACAGCAAGCGGCATATTGATGCCGTTGCCTAACACACGAAAGACTTGGGTTAATACCGCTAATAGCATTTTGCTGTATTTCCAAGCTAACACATCGCTGAGCATAGCGACTGATAACAGTGCTACTATACTCGATGGAACTGGTAACAGTTATCTGATGATTGCAAAGCAAGATTACGGACAAGACCTTGTCCTGCGAAAAAAAAGCTAATTTTATTATGAGTCGCTTATAATAAAATGTCTGACGCTGCCATCTTCAACTTTAATCACATCGACTACTCTATCGGTGAAGAGAAGATCGATGAACTCAAAGCTCTATACAAACACTACCACAAAAAGTGGTGGTGCTCACGGAAGATATTCACCATCTTCAAACGAAAGAGCCTTCTCTGCAAACTGGGGAGTACCACACTCATCATTGTTGGTGGGATAGCCGGTGGAGTAACCCTAAATCCAATACCCCTCGCTACAATATCTGGCGCCGGCCTCCTTCTCAAAACGTTTACAGAAGTGAAAAAGTTTGACCAAAAGATCAACATGAGCAAATTCGCTTTCACTACCTACGAGAAGATCTTAACCGATCTGAGAAACTATTTGAGAGGAAGGACCTTCAACAGCGCTTCGTTCCTCGATGAGGTGAAGCAAATCGATGACACCATCACAGATCTTTGCCCGATATTTCAGTCGAGTAAAGTACTCAAGCAGTATGAAAAACGCTTTGGTGAAGCTTAGACCTCTTTTGAGGTGCTTTCCTTTTTCGAAAACAAAAAAAGGAAAAAAAGATTGGAGGTTTCACAAATCTCTTATACCTAACGAAAAGAAATACTGGCCCAAATGGGGAGTTCGTTTAAAAAACCGCCGCAGCACTGTCTCTGAGTCAGATGTATTTTCAAACGATCATCACCAGATAGAAGCGCGGTGAAAAGGGCTTTCCTTTGTTCTTTTGTCAGAAGATTCATTGTTTCTTTGTGAGTTATGAGCTTATAAATTTCCTTGTATGATACGTATAAATATATGTCTGTGACCTCTTCTTCCTCAACCACCTCTTCCTCAACCTCTTCCTTAACCACCTCTTCCTCAACCTCTTCAAATATGATGTTGCCTTCGTTGATATCTTTGAGACTTGTGTGTTTCAACATGTTTGTAATACTTGTAATGAGACTTGCAAGTTTTGACATGGTTGCAATACTTATAATGAGCTGTTAGTATCTTTTGTAACTACTCAAGAGAAAAAAAAACCAAAAAAAGGTGAAAAAACAAGAGTGGTTCCATACCGACCAAAAAAAATCAACACACTTAAAGACAAATGGCACGTCGTCAAATTATTGTGCATGCACGATGATTTAACGTGAATACCACAAATAGACGATGGGAAAAGTGCTAAAATAACGTGCATGCACGATTATTTGACGTGAATTTAAAAACATACTTAAAGAATCTCCCGAAAGTGCTAAATTAACGTGATTTCACGTTAATTTAACGATATAGCATAAAACAGACCATGAAAGTACCAAATTACCGTAAATGTACGTTAATTTGACGTATTTGGAGAAAATGGCTCAGACCTCGTTAAATACATAGTGAATATACGATAATTTTGATGAGAATAAAATGAGTCAGAACCGGCCTTTATGCCACTACTTCCCTTTCTGACCAGGACCTGGGCACCACACATATGGTCCAGCACAGAATTGAAACAGGCAATGTGCCCCAATTCAACAACAACCCCGGCGCACCTCTCCATAGAAACACGATGAAATCGAACGACAAGCAACTGACCTCTTGCAGGAAGGGAAGGTGACAGAATCGTGAAGCCCTTGCTCCGCCCCAGTTGTACTGGTGACCGAAAAACATGGTAGTAAAGGGCTGTGCATTGACTATTGCCAGTTGAATGCTGTTATGGTGAAGGATGCCTTTCCCTTGCTGAAAGTTCAAGACTCACTGGCTGCTTTAAGTGGCTCAAGATGGTTTTCCACATTGGATCTTCCTTCCAGTTACTGGCAAGTGGCGATGGACATGAATACCCAAGAAAAGGCAGCACTTGCGACTCTAAGTGGCCAGTATGAATGTAATGTGATGCCAATTGTCCTTTGTAATGCACCAAGTATATTTACCAGATTGATGGTACTCGTCTTGAAGGGCTTCATTGGAAAATCTGCTTGATTTACCTTGATGATGTGATTGTCATGGGGCTCACATGGGAGGAGGAGTTGGAGTGGCTAAAACAAGTGTTTGAGCAACTGGCCTGGGCAGGGCTGAAGCTTAAGCGGTAAAAGTGTTTTCTCTTCCAGGAACGTGTTTTGTACCTAGGACATGTGGTCACAGAAAAAGGCATCAGTGCAGACCCTGGAAAGGTCGAGCAAGTTCACACTTGGCCTATCCAAGAAAACAGCACAGAGGTTAAAAGTTTCCTTGGACTTGCCTCTTACCACCGGTTTGTTCATGATTTCTCAACCGTAGCTCAACCACTGTACAAGCTAACAGAAGCAAAGACAGACTTTGTTTGGACAGGAGAATGTCAGCTGGCCTTTGACTGCCTCAAGTCTGCACTTACATCTGCTAGAGCCCTGGCCTACCAGACTAGAGAGGGGAAGTTTGTGCTAGACACCGATGCATCAGACCATGGAATTGGTGCAGTGTTACCACAGCTTCAAGATGGGATGGAAAAACCTTTTGCATTTGCGAGTCGAACATTGTCTAATACTCCATAAACACCAAAGCTTTAACACGTTTTAAAACGACTAGCCATTCATACTGCGGGCGTGTTTAAGAAAACGTGTCTTAAACCGTGTTTAACAAAACTACCTTGTCAGGTAGTTTAACGATTGTGTTTAATAAAACCCATTCAAAATGGCGACAGAAACCAAGACCTGCGGAAGAATTTGGGAGCATAAAGAAACCCTCCTGTTGCTTGAAAAGTGGGGAGATGACAATATCCAGCTTAAGCTAAAATCATACACACGAAAAAAGCCTATATGGCTTGATATTGGAGCATATCTTCGAGCTGCTGGCTATGAAGACAGAGACGACAGCAGCTTCAAGACACGAATTCATACTCTGATAGGTGCATACAGAAGTTACAAAGACAAATCCACCAAGACAAGAAATGCCACACCAAAGAAGCTGGCTTTCTTCAACGAAGTGGACAAGCTAATGTCAGACAAGCCATGTACAAAACCAAAGGTGATTATAAAGTCCGCAACAATTTCCATTGATGGCGACAATGGGGAAAAACCAAAAGCAGAAAACGTTGAGCCGAACGTAAATATCCCTGACAGCAGCGACGAAAAGTCCAAAAACCTTGAAAAACCTTTCAACTGTGTGACAGTGGTGACAGGTAAGAGTTATAAAATACTTTTCAATTGGAGAGCGAGAGAATATAGTGGTGTTCAAAGCAACTTCTATGGTTGTCTGTAAAAGTAAGGTCACAACCCAAAAACAAGAACTTTTTTTCCGTGTCAAATATATTTAGCAACACAGGAACAAGCTAATATTGGGGACAACAGTTTAGTTAACAACAATTATTAATCTACAATATAAACTATAAACTCTAAAATCTAACATCTCAAAAAAAAATAATATAAAAGTCAATCAGTATGTTTGAATACCGTATTTGAGAGTTTTTGAATGCGTACAAGGAGATAAGAGACAGGTGTATCCGTATATTACAGTGTAATATTGAGATAACCAAACCAAAAGTCAATTTATCATCTTTTATGTCTCTCTTGGCTTTGATGTTTAAGCAACCATTTGATGTTTTGGCGGTCTCCATGTTACTTGTTACTTCAGGTGTAACGGAAGCTTATGAAACAAAGAAGCCAGTATCCCGTAAGTCAGCCATCTTAAAGGCAGATAAAAAAGAGGAAAACCGCTTCTGATGTCTTAAAAAATTTGACAGAATGTTTGAGTCCTTTACGGAGTATCACCAAGCAGCTGACAAGAGCTTCATTGAAGCTTAAACAGCAAGAGAGAGGTGAGGAGGAAAGAGTGGAGAAGCAAAGGAAGGAGGATCAAGAATTTCTCCTGAAACTAGTGGAGGTTCTGCACAAGTAGAACCTAGTAATTACCAGCATCAGTTTCCAGTTCGGTTTTGTCATTTTGTGCGATCTGTCCAAAAAATTAGACTAGCTTATGAGCGATTTTAAAACATTCATTCCTTGAAATTATATTTCTTGTTTAATTTGACAGCATCTGAATTTTATCGTTAATTAATTCACTGTGATTCATTGCTCAAACGATTTGGCTCATATTTTTAAACGCCTTTTTCAGTACTATTCAAACATATGGTGCGCATTATAAGTTTTGTTTTTCCTTCTTTTTTCCTTATTACTTCGAAACAGCGTAATAGTTTATTACTTTCTTCTTTTGTTTGATGACTTCCTTATTTTCTCCTTTCCCTCAACACCCTTGTTTTATCCTTTCTTCGTTTTTTACAGGAAAAATTTTGGATAGTAGAAAAGTACCCGTAACGTAATAACGAAAAATTTCTACGACCAAAGAAGTTGCCTGTAATAATGGAATAACTAAAACTATCGTCAAGTATAAAAGTACCCTTAATAACGTAATAACGTAATAACCAAAAATCTACGCAAGTGGTGGAAAATTTGCCCGTAATAACGTAATATGAAAAGTTTCCAAAGCTGAAGTAGTTGCCCTTAATAATGTAAGAACGAAAACTTTCGGCGGGTACAAAAGTACCCGTAATAACGTAATAACCTATAATCTACACAATGGGTTCGAAAATTTGCCCGTATTAACGTAATACGAAATATTTCCACTACTAAAGAAGTTGCCTGTAGGAATATAATGATGAAAACTTTCAGCCAGTATAAAACTACCCGTAATAACCAAAAATCTACGTGAGGGGAGGAAAATTTGCCCGCAATAACGTAATAACGAAAAATTTCCCTCTAATAATATAATAACAAAAACTTTCGGCGAGTAGAAAATTCCAGTAATAACGTCATAAGGAAAAATCAACGCTAGGGGGGGAAGATTTGGTTAATTAAAGGCGGAGCAGAGAAAATTATTGTAACAACATGATAACTTGGAAAGTACCCGGCCGTAATAACGTAATAACGAAAAATCTACATCAGGGGAGAAGCCTTTTTTAATGAAAGATTTCCACAAACAGAAAATTGTCATAACAACGTAATAAAAAACAAAATACAACTACTAGGACGAATTGCACAATGCAAGTAATAAGACACACATACTCAACAACATTTCCGTTAAAAGCATCCGATTTAATGCTGTGGCTATATAGCAAGTTTTTCAAAATACTAAATGGCCGGCATGCCAGTATTTTCAATAAATGTCACCAATCGAATAATTCCAAGTAAACCAAACGATCATACATGTCGAATGAGAAGAATCAAGCGATCCTTCAATGCTTTGCTACTTTTGTATCCTCTGTATTGAAACATCCGGTATATATGTGAGTATTTAAGTCCCCTCAATGGGCAGATAATCCACTAAACACAATCAGTTACAATTTTTTTGGGAGCAATGGAATTTTGTTCGATTGGTGACAGAGCTGAGTGTATGAATTGCAACGTTTCACAGCCCTTTGTAGATAGAAAAACTGATGAAGTCGTGGCATGGCACAAATAATACGTTTCAGCCTACTTCCCCAAACAAATGTTTGTTCTGCGGCCATTGTGTTAAAGCCATCAGGTAGTTTACCATCAGCATTATAGTGGGTTTTACACTTCTTATCTTTGTGATTTTGAATGTGCAATTTGTCAATAACTTTCACCACAAGTTGCCACACTTTATCCAAAGGACTTGGAAATGGTCATGCCCTGCTTGTGGGAATCTTTAAAACGGGGAATCTTTAAAAGCGGGAATCTTTTAAACGGGGAATCTTTAAAAGCAAGAATCTTTAAAACGGGGATTCTTGAAAAGCGAGAACATTTAAAATGAGGAATCTTTAGAAGCGTCAAATGAAATCGACTAAATGAATGAGTGGTCTGTGGAGAAGTTGCTATTTTTTTCAATTTTAGACCATCAAACCATCAACTACAATGCTCCCAGCCTCGACCTAAAAGTAGCTGTATTATGCAATGTCAACCTTTTCTGGGAATATAGAAATGATCATTGTGTCAGAGAGTAAAAATGCAATCCAGGAAAGTTGAAACCAGATTTAATCTACCTTATTACATGCTGTTGGCAAAAGCATGTAATAAGGTAGATAAAATTTGACCTATCGGGCTAGACAAATGGTTGAAATTCTCCGCTTTGCACGCGGACCAATACAACACGTTTTCTGAGTCCGTCTATAAAACTTTTCTGCTCACAGTGATCACTTAGAAGGTTTCTGGAGACAGAGGGCTGGAAAGGATGGCAGTCGTATGCTCTAAATGAGGAAATTTCACATCCTCAATGGGGAAACGCAGCCCTTAGAAGCAAAGGGGCATGAGTGTGGAATGCAATATAGGCTGCAAAGACATGTTGATGATTATTTCGTATGAAGAACATTTTCGTCAATTGAATCAGCCATGGAAAATAAATAAGAAAGTTTGCTTTCAAGGTTTTGAGCGAGTTATCAACATAAACAGAGTCATCTACAGGAATTGCTACAGCAGGATAGTCCAAAGTGTGTGCCTCAGGAAGCAAGAAGTTACTGGGAGCAAAATGAAGCAGCAATGTTTCCAAAAAGACGCCTAAATTAATGCATGTCAGGTTCTGTTGAAGTATCAAAGCTGTAACCAATGCAAACAATGACCTTCTTCAAATTGCCGAGTGGTGCTCTAATAATTATCTTTTATTGAACCCAAGTAAAACAAGAATGCTGGTGTTTGGGACCAGACAAATGCGCTCAAAGTTAGGCCACTTTTTGCTAAACTTCATAGGAAAGGAACTCTTTCTTCCCTGTCAACAGTGTTAAAGACTTAGGCGTATTTTTATACTCTAATCTAATCAGGGCCTTGTTAAGATGCTGAGGGTCAATGCATACTCTGAGCCTGCCATTTGGTTTTTCTGTAACAACTAGACTAGACACCCAGTTGTTTGGTTCTTCTTCCTTATATCTCTCGTAAATAATATTGGTTTGCCAATGCAATGCGTCTCCCACAATCATTTCTCCTCTTCACTGCTAAAAGGTAGACCATTATGGATTTCAAGAGCTTCTTTACCAGTGTAAGTGACGAACGCTGCAACATGAAGGCAACTTGTTTTATTGCGAAGGTTGGTCACATAAATGGAGAATCCATAGTGCTTGTCTAAGGTGCGGTAGCACTAGATGTCGCATTACCATCACTCGCCATATTTGACTATATCTTGATGGCATCAATGTGTTAAACTGCTAAATCCGTCAATGAAAAGTGGCTTGTCTTTACGGAACGGGTTTCCGGTCAGCCACTCCTGACACCGTATAAACAATTTGGCTCACGTTCTCAAACTTCAACTCGTTTAATTAGAACATTGTGAAGTCACAAGCAACTTACAAGCGGCCATGACGAGGAAAACCAGAGATAGTCAAAACAAGTTGGCGTGCACGCGTAAATACTGAAATCTAATTGGACGCTAAGACAATGTATTATCATCACAGTTGTGTTTCTTTGTAGGCTTTTCAGCTGATTCCTTAGGCATGTTAGATATTTTCTGACACAAGGAATGGCTCTTTTTTAGTTGTCCAGTGGCGCTTTTGGCATATCTCAATGGATGAGAAATACCATGTTTGTTTGTTGTTCAGTGCCCTCACTAAATTTTCTCAACCTAACTTCATTATTCTGATTCCCCTCTGTCAATTTTACTGAACGTATGTTTTGATTTTCAGTAATTATATCCATTCCCGATTCAGATAAAGATGAGGCTGGTAAGTAATTACGGCAAATGTTACTTCTGCTCCTTGGATATTGAGCAAAGGATTTGTAAAGGAAAACAAATGGGGGATGCTTAATTGGAATAGCCGGGCTAATTTGATAGAAAAAAAAGACTGGCCATTAAGCATGGATCTAGGAAAGTTCCAGAGGGGCAGTAGCAGCAAACACTGGCACGTCTGCTTAAGGTTGTGAAATTTAGCATTTTTTTAACCTTACAATCTTTTCTTATTACACTTTGATGGAAATCTTCCAAGTAAAGCTCTGAAGGTCTGTCTATCTTCATTTAAATATTGCAGGGTATGTGGATTGCTGCACATTATAGCTAGTTTAAGGTTAACATCCTAACATTTTACGGGGTTTGTGAGCGGGTGGGGCTACTTCAGTACATGAGTTTATAATTGAAATTTTTCTTTTATTAATGCTGGCTTTTACTTTTCTTGACTTAGATAGAGCCCACAAATTCAGAGAATGATATTTTCACAGAGAGGGACAGTGAAGTCATGTACCCATGAGTTTCATCTAATGGTGCCAAGAGACTATTCCAGTAAAATAACGAAGGTTCCCGTACAGTTCACAAAAATTATATCAGAGCATTTTATACAATCGTCAAAATCTCCAAGGGCTACAAAAAGGAAAATATCCCTAAAAGTGAAGTTTACGAACCAAGAAGGTATTACAAGACCAGCAAGTTTAATGCTGAGTTTTCACAGACAATTGCTACTGTCAAGGCCATAGCGTCTAGGTCACAGCAAACAAGGAATGAAAACCCTTTTACCTTGTTCTGTACAAATGGGCAGCTGAAGAACATAAAGAGTTCTTTCTTCCACACCATGGGAATGCCAAAAAGCCGACTTCATCATCATATTTTCGCAAAGATCTTTGCACACTTACAGCTATAGATAACCTATTGGGTGAGGGAATGAGGCAGAAACACTGATAGCAAGTTTGGATACCCTGCCTCTAAACAACAGTGTCGCCTTCACAAAAGAAGAATACATCTCAGTAAACTAGTCTCCCAACATGCTGAATGATTTACATTGATTCTGTGTTCTTGGAGACAGTATTCTGACAATCGATACCACTTTTGAGTTGGTTGATGGCCTATGGCTAACAGATACTACATACCCGAATGAGTCCTTAATCAACCAGAGCAACAAGCATCCTGAGTTTCCAGGTCCAAATTTCTAGCATTTCAAGAAGAATGAATAGAGTTATAGAGGATTTTCTGGTGAACTCACCATTGCCAAACCAGAATTGTTAGGAATAAAGATTGGCCATGATCTTGACAAAGCTATTGCAGGTGGCATGACTGACATCTTCAAGGATGCAGACAATGTTTGGTGTATGCAGCATAGTCAGGAAACGCTATGCCCTCAAACTGAAATCCCTTGGCACAAATGAACAATCAAGGAACAGAATTATAAGTGACATCTGTGGGTTTCAGGATGATGTCGTACTGCAAAATGGCTTGGTAGATGCAGATGACCCAGAAGACTTCCAAATTCAATTGACAAGTTTGGAGACTGTCTGGGAGAGCTTGGTGCCTGGGTTCCACCAATGGTTTGCAAAGCATAGGTTGAAACAATTCCAGACTTGTCTTATCCTATCTGCCCGAAAGAATCTGGGTATAACTGGGAGGTTCTACACCAATGGTTTAGAGCTCAAACACCGACTTCAGAAAAAACTATCTTCAGGAAGATGACATTCAAAAGGAGGTTGCAAACGTCTCATCAATGATGGAGAAATGGACGACCGAATTTTCCGTTGAGGAAGAAAGGGGTGTTCGTGGTCTGGGAAAGTATAGACTTGCTCCTGGGTACGACCAGTTTCAAGTCGATCCAGTGAAGTCGAACAGGTGGGGCCCAGAAAGGCAAGCACATCACCTCTCAGCATTGCGAAACTTCACACTGAAGTCATATGATATGTATCAGAAACCCAGGGCTGCCGGTCTCAAGTCATCTCCACAGAGTAAAACAAGGAGAGTCCACTTGCCAGTTGCCAGTTGAGATTTGTGATGACAAACCACAAGCAGTCACCCCTATTTGAATCAGAGAGTGATGACAAGACAAAGTGGCAGGTCAGAGGAACTGACTGCATTTATTTATATCTATAGATGTGGCAAGCAGACTTAGAGAGATGAATGGTGCAAACTGAAAGACCAACATAACACTAGGTGGAGGTCACTTACGTCACACAGGTGAAGAGTGCCAGTGTTTAGCTAATGCACAAGGATATTATATAGCTAGCAATTCGTGGGCCTGGGAACTACTATTATTATTAGACCTGGTGTGGGATTTATACAAAGATAACTTTTTTTATCCTATAGACAAACAGATAAATACACAGACTGAGGTATAGGTTTGGTATTTACCATGTACAATTTAAATTCATAGGTAGAGCAAAGAACAACTACAGCTACTGGTGCAATGAACTTCCTTGATCCTGACAAGATATCAGGAAATTAGTACAAGCTTGTGAGCAGAGATGATGGAAAGCTATGCCCCAAAATTGTCCAATGATGTGGGCAATGCAGGGTGGCTTTTCTTCAGGCGGACAAGATTTTTGTCAAAAGTGTGGGAGTGTGGGAATGCACTAGACCATGCCCAAAATAGGATTCTTTTTTTCTTGTTTTTTGCTTAGTACGGATGATTAACGTACTATTAAAATTAAGCCAATTTGATCAGACCTGTTTAAGTTCTGCTGTTCTTGCCTTTTATAAACCTAAAGATTCTATCTTTCATTTATTTGTTTATCTACATCTATGCAAAGGAATAATTTTTAGGAAAAAATTGGTTTAAAAAGAAGATAAAACAAATAAGTCTTACGGCTGACTAATAACCCTTCCAAAGCTGTGATGAGTTGTCGGTAGCAAGTACTAAGGTACTAACATACTAAGCAAATTCAAAACAAGCTGTGATGAGTTGTCCGCACCGAGTACTAAGGTGCTAAGGTACTAACGTACTAAGCAAATTCAAAACAAGCCGTGATGAGTTGTCCATACCGAGTACTAAGGTACTAAGGTACTAACATACTAAGCAAATTCAAAACAAGCCGTGATGAGTTGTCCGTACCGAGTACTAAGGTACTAACGTACTAAGCAAATTCAGAACAAGCCGTGATGAGTTGTCCGTACTGAGTACTAAGGTACTAAGGTACTAAGGTACTAACGTACCTAGCAAATTCAGAACAAGCCATGATGAGTTTTCCGTACCGAGTACTAAGGTACTAAGCAAATTCAGAACAAGCCGTGATGAGTTGTCCGTACCGAGTACTAAGGTACTAATGTACTAAGCAAATTCAGAACAAGCCGTGATGAGTTGTCCACACCGAGTGCTAAGGTACTAATGTACTAACGTACTAAGCAAATTCAGAACAAGCCATGATGAGTTGTCCATACCGAGTACTAAGGTACTAACGTACTAAGCACATTCAGAACAAGCCGTGATGAGTTTTCCATACTGAGTACTAAGGTACTAACCTACTAACGTACTAAGCAAATTCCGAACAAGCCGTGATGGGTTGTCTGTACCGAGTACTAAGGTACTAATGTACTATTTTTCTGTTCAAAGCGAAATATAGGCCAAAATAGTAATTCTGGCCTTGTGTTATCTTAAAAAAAAAAACAAAAAGCCGTTGATTACTATAGGGTATTTTACTACTTCAAAACAGGAATAAGAAGGCTCTGGATTAGAGGAGTATTTTTTTTCTACTATTGAATTGGCAACCAGTGAATAAGAGGGAGTCATGGAAGGTTCTGAGTACGCAACACCGCAAACAAAAGAGAAGTAGCACCTCAGCAACCAAAAAATATTCTCAAAGGACCAACATCGCAATATACATTAAGTTGCACGATTTAAATGGTCTGGTTTGGCCGATCGTGCGTGTGGTAGAGGTCTGGAGGTCAAGTGAAATGCTAGCCAATGTTTATTAAAGATTCATTAGGATTTATTGCTTACTTTGTTTTACCAAAATATAGTTTCTAAAAGGGTTAAAGACAAAACTGCAATTCATAAATGGTTTATTTCAACGAAAACCGTCAGTTTGAGATCACCAAAAAAACGCAGTGCAAGTTATTCTCCACTACATTACCGTATAATAACAAGCCAACTGGGAGCAGGCCGTTAAGTTGATTCGTAATAAACCCGTGAAAGTGAAAAATCAGATACAATGAACTATATGAAGTTCATATATTTTGTACTGTGGTATTAGAACAAGATACAATGAAATATATGAACTTCATATACTTCATTGTATCTGATTTATCACTTTCACGGGTTTATTACGAATCAACTTAACGGCCTGCTCCCAGTTGGCTTGTTAGCTCAATTGGTAGAGCGCTGCACTAGTATCGCAGAGGTCAGTGGTTTGAATCCCGTACAGGCCTGATTTTTTTCAGGTCTGATTTTCGCTATTGCTTAAATAGCGCTATCTACTGCAAGGATTGTGCATCATATGTATCTAATACCGCAGTACAAAATATACGAACTTCATATATTTCATTGTATCTGAATTCTCTTAGTGTTATTCCCTGGTAATGACATGTGAGACATGCGACAACATTTCCGGTGTGCATTTACATTGTCACAAATTCTCAAAATAGTATTCTGAAGGTGGTTGTAGGTGGTTTTAGGTCATTCCTTGTTTTAGTAATTACAGGAATGAGAAGGCTCTGGATTAGAAGAGCCTTTTTTTCTACTATTAAATTGGCAACAAGTAAATAAGAGGGAGTCATGGGAGGTTCTGAATATGTAGCACCATAAAAAAAAAATAGAACTACCAACTCATGACCTGAAAAATATTATCAGTGCACTGACATCGCAATATAGAGTCGCACAATTTAAATGGTCTGGTTTGGCTGGTAGTGCGTGTGGTAGAGGTCCAGAGATCAAGTAAAATGCTAGCTAATGTTTATCAAAGATAATTCGGATTTATTGCTTACTTTGTTTTACCAAAATCTAGTTTCTAAAAGGTTAAAGAATACACTGCAACTTATAAATGGTTTATTTCACCAAAAACTGTCAGTTTAAGATCACCGCAACACCGCAGTGCCAGTTGTTCTCCCCTGCATTACTGCATTAAAAATAAGATCAACACTGCAACACTGCAAACCCCAATGTTTATCAATATACTCCTTTTTTCACACTAAATAATCAAGTGTTCAATTTCATGGCATACATGAAAAGAACAGCTTCCTTGACTGTGTGCATTGCTGCCACATCTATACTAACCTTATTTATTGTTTTCCTTGATGATTCCCAGACTGCATTACACAAGTTTCCAGTCCTTTAATCGAACACTAGTTAGTATGCTAGTATGCTAGTACACTAGTACTTTGGTGCACTTGTGATAGGCAGTCCTTTAATCGGACGCTAGTAAGCAGGTACGCAAGTCATTCATGCTCACGCGAGAGGTGTAGTTAGTACACTAGTACTCTGTTATGCTAGTGACATGCAGTCCTTTAATTGAACACTAGTACGTAAGGACGCAGGTCACTCATGGTTGTTGGAGAAGTGGAGTTAGTACGCTAGCACTGGTACGCTAGTCACACGCAGTCCTTTAATCGAAAGCTAGTACATAGGTGTGCAAGTCATTCATGGTCGTTTGAGAGGTGCAGTTGGTACAGTAGTGCTGATGAATTAACAATATACTAAAGGAGAGTGTGCTTAATAGGTACTGTTAGTGCTGTAGTACTGATTATTAAAAAAAATCTATAGAAAAGCATTCCTATAATGGCCAGCATATGCAAAAGGATGGAGATCCAACAAGCCCCTGTGGGGTGAAAGTCAGAGTGAAAAGACAAAACTGATGACTATGTCCCAGGGAGCAGTCAAAAAAGACCTTCTTGGTATTAAATGGAACAATCAGTCAAATACTTATGGTTCGAAGTGAATTTTAAATTAATAAAAATCACACAAGCCAAATGGCAAAAACCTGGGATTAAGTGGACAAAGAGAGTATTACCAAGTCAAGGTGCTAAGGCAGCATGACTGAGTGGTAAGCATGTCAGACACAATCCACCACTCCCGGGTTCGAATCCCCCCCTGACCACTACACCTGGATTTGTTTCATAGAAGCTCTGAACTCAAATCCCTGACCATGCTTGTAAGGAGCCAACTAGTTTGCCTCCAGCCAGTTGGGATTCTTAACAATGTTATGTTGAATTTGAAATATTTGTTTCAGTTGTTTGCTCAGCTCAGCCCAACTCATACTTGTGCTATAAACACTGTTGAGGGTATATAAAAAGGTGTTTATTTATTCAAGTTGCTCAGTTTTATGATCCTGTTGCTAAGATAAGAGCTAAGATCGAAATGTACGCTCTTTGGCAAGCTGGAATTGACTGGGATGACGAGCCCCCGCCTAAAGTCCGCTCTAAGCGGATGAATGAAACCCTTTACAGAGATGAAAGAACTTAACAACATTACCTTTCCAAGAAGTGCAAATGCAACCAAATCTCCAATGCTGCTGTATTCTCAGACCTGCCTAAACATGCCTTTGGAGCTTGCACCTACACCAGCCAGAGATCAAACCATGACAAGTACCAGGTCAAATTGATTGCAATGAGATCATGAGTTGCAACCTTGAAACAACTGAGCATACCAAGATTTGCATACCACACTCCTTGCATAACGTCTGGCCATGACTACTGTAAGAAACCAGGATATGATTCCAATCCATCAGGTTTTTCACTGATAGCACAAAACGCTTGCCTGGATAGAAAGCCCATCATGAAGCTTAAAGCCATTTGTTTCCCCATGGGTGGGGGAGACACATTACAGGCAAAGTGAATGTGGCAGCTGATGTTTACAAGAGAAATATGAGTAGAAGAGCTGAACAGAAGATGGAGCCACAGACCAGAGTTCTTACAGCTCACACAAGATTTTTACCACAAGAAACAATGAAATCTGTCTCAGAAAAAGATATGGAACTATGTCGGGTGAGAGTCTTCTGCAATGTAAAGAAGGTCAAACAAACCATCAACCCTAACAAGTTCTCTAGCTGAAGAAACTTGATAAGAGTAACTGCACAAATATGAAGATCAGCCAAGTAGACTAATTTATGAAAGAATGCCTAAGGAGGAAGAAACGGCCCACTTACCCCTTAAGAACTGGAGAATGTGGGGATATTCTGGATCAAAAAGAGGCTCAAATAGACTTGCATTGTCAGAAAGGAAACAGAAGAGATTAAGTCACTGAGCCCGTTCCAGAAAGATAAAGGTTTAATTAGATTTGGAGGCAGAGTGGACAAAGCCATTGTCTCTTATGACACAAAGCACCCTGCCCTACTCCCCAGCCATCATTGGATCTCCTGGTTAATAACAAGCCATGTATATCAGCACAAACATACTGGTGTAGCAGCTACGATTGCCTAGACAACGAAAAAGTTCAGGGCTCTGAAGGCAAATAATGTAAGCAAGGCAGTGAAATTCAGGTGTGCATTCTGTGTCGAGATGCAGCAGAAGATCAAGATGCAATTGAAAGCAAATCTGCGAGCCCTTTGCTTAGCCCCATATACCCACCATTCTACATCATTGTGTGCTACTATTTTGGGCCTTACAACGTTAAGATATCAAGAAACAAAACTGCAAAGCATTATGGAATGTTGTGAATATATCAACAACGTTGAAATGGTAAATTGGCCACCATTACGATTATAAAAGCTGACATTTTGAGCATTAGCCCTTCATCAGAAGCGAGGCCATTATGGAATCTGGTTTATCTGTCGGATCACAAGAGCTCTCCATTTGAAGATGGCAATAGACCTCAGTACAGTAGAGTTTCTTCAGGTACAGTGAAGATTCCTGGCTATACAAGGACGACCACCTGTCATACTAAGTGACAATGGCTAAAAGTTTGTTGGTACAGAGAAAGAGCTGCGTCACATGACACACAACATAAATGAAGAAGAAATTGAAGAGTTCTGTGGAGAAAATCACGATAGCTGTGCAGAAGCACTAGTTAAAGGCTGCAAAAGAGCCCTGAAGAAAGCAAAACAAAAGCAAACAGAATCATTTACTCGCTGATTTTGTAGAAAGTTCCATCAACAATTTAACTGTATTTCACATCCCACCAATTATTGTGAAACAGGTGGTTGAAGGCCTAAAGAACATTCCTGATAATAAAGCCACAGGACTTGATGGAAATGGAGTTGAATCTTTAAAGCAAGTTTTGAATGCCATTGCTTCTTACTCACATCTGCAATGCTAGTACTGCAAGTAGTTCTTTCCCAAACAACTTTTAGAGAGCAAAGCTGACTACTGTCCAGAAGAATAACTCAATCCATGGTACGTGGTACAGTCTCAATCCAAGCGCTTGAATGCCTCTCTCAACTCTCGTAGCGCGCCTGTGAAGTTGGCAGCCACAGTGGTAACAGTGAACTTGAATTGCCTGATCTGGAACGAATTAGAGTTTCCCATACAAGACACAATCTACTGGACGGATTCTACCGTAGTTTTGCAGTACATTCGCAATGAATCAAGAAAATTTCACACCTTTGTGGCCAACAGAGTCGCAACGATACATGATGAATCCATACCGCGTCAATGGCGAAATGTCAACACTTGTGCCAATCCTGCTGACATCGCACCCAGAGGCACAAAAGGCTCCGAATTACACAAGTTGGAGCGGTTGGTTTAACGGCCCGAAGTTTCTGCGGATGGAAGAGGAAAATTGGCCCAAACAACCGTCCCAGCTGCCAGAATTGCCTCTGGACGACATTGAATGTAGGAAATGCCCTGCTCGTGTGAATGTCATCGTCCGTGGTAAAATGCTGTCCTGCTTCTCATCATGGGACCGTCTTAGAAATGCCATAGCCTGGTTAGAACATTTCAAGAAGTATTTGGTTGGCCTCCTTAACAAGGATCCAGACAGCATTCCCAAGGGACCCCTGACTATGAGTGAAGTTATTGCTGCAGAGTGTCATCATCAAAGCTGTCCAGCATGACGCATGTCCAGCATGACGCATGTCCAGCATGACGCATGTCCAGCATGACGCATGTCCAGCACAATGCATTTCCAGCTGAGCTGGCTGTGGTAGGCCAAAGAGCGTCTGGGAACCAGAAGAAGAGTGTTCCACGGTCTAGCCCAGTATGCAGATTGAACCCCTTCATTACCGACGGAATATTAAGAGTAGGAGGTCGCCTTGAGAATGCGCCTGTTTCGTTCCAAACGAATCACCCTGCTATTCTACCAAGCAAGCATCATGTCACCAATTTGATCATCTGGAACTTCCATCACCAACAGGGGCATTCGGGTCCTCCCCACGTTCTGGCTGCAATTAGAGAGAAATATTGGATAGCGTGGGGACTCTCAGCAGTATGCAGAGAACTGGCAAACTGTATGAACTGTCGCAAACAGAACGCCTGTCCTGGCGAACAGATAATGGCTCCATTACCAGCGGCAAGAGTTGCTCCCTTTGATCCACCTTTCACACGAGTGGGCGTGGACTACTTTGGCCCCCTGTTCGTAAAGCAAGGACGAAGTGAAGTGAAATGATTTGGCTGTTTATTCACATGTCTAACCATGAGGGCAGTGCACATCGAAGGCGCACATACATTAGAATCAGACTCCTTCATCAGCGCTTACCAGCGTTTTGTAAGTCGAAGAGGCAAGCCTCAGGCAATATACAGCGATAATGGCACCAGCTTCACAGGCACGGTATGGGAGTTGAGAGAGGCATTCGAGAGCTTGGATCAAACGAAGATCTATGATCGGCTAAGGAAGGACGATGTTCAGTGGTACTTTAACCCGCCAGAAGCCAGCCATCAAGGTGGAATTTGGGAACGAATGATTAGCTCTGTTCAGAAGATTTTATGCACCCTGCTGAAGGAGCAGTGCATCAAGGACGAAACACTATCAACCCTGTTGTGCGAGGTGGAGAGGATCCTCAATGAGAGACCCTAGACCCCCATGAGTGATCACCCTGACGATTCTGAGCCGTTGACGCCAAATAAACTGTTGTTCCCCAAGTCTAACACCTGCCTTCCTCTTGACGTATTCAAGGAGCAAGACAAGAGCAAGACAAGTACAATAAGCGTTGGCGGCAGGCAAAGTGTCTGGCAGACGCCTTCCGGAAAAGATGGTTGAAAGACTACTTGCCTTCACTACAGAGAAGACAGAAATGGTATTCGCCACGCTGCAACTTGGCCGTGGGTGATTTAGTCCTGGTTGTTGATGAAAAAATGCCACTAGGGCGTTGGCCAATGGGTGTCATCGAGGAGGTGTACCCTGACAGCAATGGTCACATCCGCAATGTTAGAGTCAGAACAGCATCATCATCTGTATGCAGACGAGATATCAGAAAGCTATGTCATCTTGAAGGGGTTCAAGATCCAGGAACCTGATGTAAAGAGCTCCATTGGAAGAATTTTGGAACTTATGACTATGCTATGACTTTATTAGAAAATAGAAGAAAAACGAACTGCATAATCTAGGTAATTTGTTGTGTCTTATTAGAATTAGCCTTGGTGGCTAATTCGGGGCTGGGATGTTACAATGAATTTAGGGCCAGCGGTCCGTTCACGTGGTGAGGTTCAGTCCCCTCCCGTCAACATATATATTGTAGTGTTCGCGCGTAAAAGCTTCTTTATGTTACATAGTTTGGTGTTGTTTGTCTTTAAGCTGCGTCTCACATTATTTCATGATCCAAACCGTCAGGTGTGTTTTATGTTTTCATTTCGCCACGTTTATATCATTATTTTGTTCATGCCATTTATTTTCCGTAGTTAGAATTAGTGTAATTTAATTTTGTTATAGAAACCACTGGTCCAGAAATAAACGTATATGGTTCGGATAGCCATTGAGAGATGTTACCGGTGCATACATTACAGTTTCTGTAATAGAAGCAACTATCATCCCATTTCCATATTGCCCATACTATCTAAACCTCTGGAGAGGCATGTTGCGTGACCATACCTTGATTACTTAACATTGAATACCCTCTTACACAGTTCATTCTTGTGAAACAGCACTTTCGAGTCTTACTGACAACTAGCTCAAAGCTGTGGACTCCAAAGAACTTGTCAGTGCCATACTGCTGGACCTTAGTAAAACTTTTGATCTGGTAGATCACAACTTACTTTATCAAAAATCAATATGTACCACTTTGATAATACACCTCTGCAGTGGTTTGAGTCTTATCTATGTGATCGAACACAGTATTGTTGTATCCATGGATCACTATCTGATGCACTACCAATTATTCGAGGCATTTTACAAGATTCTATTTAGGTTCCTATCCTTTTCTTGTTGTATATCAATGACCTTCCACTTGCAATACCTGATTGCAATGTAGATATTTACGCAAATGACACTACATTATGGATGGCTAATTCAAATCCTTTGCATATCCAGCATGGACTTCAGGGAAGTCTCAATGATCACCAGTTCTTGCTAAACAAGATGGTTCCAAACGTAAACAAAACAAAAAAGGCTACTTATTAGAACCAAGCCAAGATGTTCCTATTGCAAAAAACCATAGCTTGACCTTTCATCGTGAGGCACTGAAATCAAAGAGGCCGTCAATGAAAAGCTGCTTAGCGTGATGATAGACAAGCATCTTAATTGGAAGAGCCATAAAGATTACATGACCACTAAATTAAATTCTAGGGTAAGTCTTCTTAAAACAGCCAAAAAGGACAACACTTTAATTAAACCAATCTTCAAAATTAATATTGTTGTTTGGTTTGGGGTAACACTAAAATTGATAATTTACAAAGACTCCTCAGAATTAAAAACATTATGCTAGAGTAATTTTAAACGTAGGCAGTGAAAGAACAGTTAGCCTTTTTAAGAGTTTAGGTTAGATCCCTATTAGTGACACAATAGAGCAAAGGAAATTGTGTATCATGCATAATATCATCCATGGGAAATCTCCTGATTACTGTAATCATTATACTTGTTACGTGATAAATAGACATCCTTACCAGTACACAACACAGGCATCAACTAATATGGACTTATCCAAACCTTTTTTCGCTTCATGACCAGCAACATTATACCATGCACAAAATAGGTTTGCCATTTTGCCTCTTTTTTTTATTACACTTGAATAGCGTAATAACAAAGGTCATGATCATTTGAGGGAAGTTGAGCAACGATATCAGCCGTAATAACTTAGTAATGTAATGGAGGAACCCTTTTTCGCAAGACAGCAGATATATCAGCCGTAATACCGTAATAAGGTAACGGCCGAACCTATTTTGGCAAGAAAGAGAAGGTATCAGCCATAATAATGTAATAACGTAATAATGTAATGGCCGAACCTTTTCTCGCAAGAAAGCGAAGGTATTAGCTGTAATAACGTAATGGCCGAACTCTTTTTCTCGAGACAGTGAAGATATCAGCCGTAATAACGTAATAATGTAATGGATGAACCCTTTTTAGCAAGACAGCAAATATCTCAGCCGTAATACCGTAATAAGATAACGGCCGAACCTTTTTAGGCAAGAAAGCAAAGGTATCAGCCGCAATAACGTAATGGCCGAACCTTTTTTTGCAAAAAAGCGAAGGTATTAGCAGTAATAACGTAATAACTTAATGGCTGAAGCCTTTTCCTCAAGACAGCGAAGATATCAGCCGTAATAAAGTAATAACGTGGGGGCCAACACTTTTTCGCAAAACAACGAAGATGTAACGTGATTGGTGAACAATTTTTCTCAAGGCAGCCGCAGTGACGTAAGAAACCATGCCGTATGAGTCACCCCCCTTACAGATGTAGTAGTGGTTATTAGAGGTTTCCTAAACTTGTTTGTAGTCCGCATTTCATTGCCGGTTCACATAAGCTAATAATTTTATGTACATAACTTGCATTTTGTAAGATTTTACCACTATTTAATTAATTTTGGCACGGGCAACGAGCGAGGGCAAATTCTGCAAGTCCTAGAAAATAAGACCACTGTACTTCTTCAGTTAGAGCAGCAAATAATGAAAACGCTCCTAAGACTGCCAACAATCCTTCCTTGCCTCTATTACCTGTTACCGGGTTTAATATGGAGAAGGGAATAGTGCCTCAACTTCAGTAGGCAACTCTGGGCATGACCTCTAGACGGAAACTGCCTCCAACAATCTGTCACATACCAAGCTACCATTACACGTAAAGACAACAACACGACAGACACATACATCAGGCTCACTTCAAACGACTTTAAGTCGCGCTACAACAACCACACCTCATCATTCCGACACGCAAAACACCACAACTTCACCGAACTCAGCAAACACATCTGGACACTTAACGACAACAACATCAATTATTCCATCACCTGGTGCATCCTATCTTCCCACCTGCCCTACAACAGCTCAAGCAAATGATGCAACCTATGCCTTAAAGAGAAATTCGTAATCATCTGCCACCCAGACCTATTAACACTCAACAAGCGTAACGAACTCGTCTCTTCCTGCAGACACAGAAACAAAGCACTCCTATGCAACAGCTGACTTGACACTTTTCACATTGCATAAACCATGTTAATTAGCAATTAGTGTAATATATAAGCGATGGTGTACCATTATTCTGCCATTAAAATCCCCTGATGAGTGGGCAACCACAAAACAGGTCTGTAGGGATGCATATGTAGTTGTTTTTTTCCAACTACCACACATTATACCTGCTCTACTATTTGTATCGAGCACTGTTTCATGGACACCGAGTTTAATCCCTCTATCTACGCCAGTACCGGTCAGCGGTATCTGGGTTGAGCATGCGCTTTGAAGGGCTTCTCCTCGTGGCGTCGGCCATATTGTTTGTTACTCGTTCGGAGTCTAGTTTCCCTGTTGTGATTAAAGCCTTTCACTATCTGGACGTGCCTTGGTTCATTGTGTTAACTCTCCTATTGGCGTGGTGGCAGTGTTCGGATCTACCCAGGCCATATTTTCGCCGAAGAATACTATTTTTCGCCTCGTCCACGTGAGCCAAAACAGTGTATCCTTCGCCGTGTCAACACGTTCCAGAGCCCTAAACGTGAAATATGGCTGCAACACACCGTGCACCGAAGCAGTGGTGCCTCTCCAAAGTGGAATCTATCAATTCCTTTGAAAATTGGAAGCAAAACCTCATTTACACTCTTTCTTTGGACAGCAACTTCGCCCCCTTCCTCGCAGATGGATTCACATGGTTAAAAAAGACCAGGGGCCAGCCGCTTCGAGGTCTTCAAAACGATGGCGAATCAGTGCCATTAGCTCGTCGCCTGACAGCCCGCCAAAAAGTTAACTTCCTCGAGCTGATGTTAGGACAGATCGCCAACTATTGTCCAATTATCTCTCGAAATACTCTGGTGAAAAAATCTACATCCCTCGAGTTCATCTGGCAAACCATCAGGCAGCACTTTGGTTTCCAAGTCACCGGGGCTCCGTTCATTGACTTTTCCGAAATACACCTGGCTGCTGATGAGTGCCCCGAAGATCTGTACCAGCGCCTCACAGCATTCGTAGAAGATTCATTGCTACGTGCCAACGGCTTAACCCACAATGGCCAAGCAGTGCAGGAGGATGAGGAGTTAACTCCTACACTCGAAAACTTTGTGGTCCTCACTTGGTTACGCCTCATTCACCCCAGTCTCCCACGACTGGTTAAGCAGCGTTATGGTACAGAGTTGAGATCCCGTACTCTTGCCTCGATCAAACCTGAGATCTCGCAGGCCCTCAATTCCTTACTCGAGGAAATCCGCACGTCGGATGATGCCAGAATCCTGCGTGCTGCTGTTGCAGATGATTTTCGTCGCCCTCGTCAGAGTAACAGGGGTGTTTCTAGAGCCCGTCCCAGACAACCCCGCCAAGACAAGGTCTGTCCTCTATGTAAACAGGTTGGCCGTTCTATGACAAACCACTTCCTCAGTCAGTGTACCTTCCTCCCCGACAGTGACAGGCGTTTCATGGTGAAGGCACGACAGATCGCCGGCATCCTTGACAATGACCAAGAAACTGAGACCAGTCCTGATTCTGATTCACCAGACCCTGACACAACATTGCCAGGCCCGGACATGGTGGCCTACCGTGTGCAGACCCGCCAGTCCCCTTACATGGATGTCTTTCATGATCATCGAGTCGTGCGCGTCACCCTCGACAGCGGTGCAACTGGAAATATGATACGCCATTCAACCGCGAAACACCTCGGCTGTCCGATAATCTCAAGTGCCCAGTCCGTCCAACAGGCTGATGGCTCGTCTCAGCTCCACGTGATAGGAGAAATTCGTACCACCTTCACCCGGGACCACACAAACTTCGCGTTTGAAGGTCTCGTAGTTGAGAATCTTGATGTTGAGGTACTTGCCGGTACCCCCTTTATGGAGACGAATGACATCGCTGTCCGACCCGCTAAGAGAGAGGTACTACTAGGCAATGGCTCCGTCTACACGTATGGGTCCAAATCTCCACCCAGCCCTCATGCAACCGCACGTAGAGCATTTGTCCTACGTGCCCCTGCTCCATCCCAGACAGTGTGGCCTGGAGAGTTCATGGAAGTACGTCTACCAGACGATGCACCTTCTGACTCAGAGTACGCACTAGAGCCTCGCATCGACGCACCCTGTGCACACAATCTGAAGCCATCCCAGTTGTGGCCACAACCTGGTGTCGTTTCCAGCGTCGCCCGAGCCATACGGATTCCTAACATCAAGCGTACCCCGCACTCTCAAGCGCCACGAACACTTCTGCCAAGTCATCCCTGTTTTTGAGCCCCCCGAAGTCCCATCATCACCCCCACCTACTGCTCAGCGTCCGTTGCCGCCCTCCAGTACAAGTTACTCTGCATCCGTTCAGGTTGATCCAGACAACACCCTCCCCCAAACCGTTCGTGCAGACTTCCAATCACTACTTACAGAGTACGACACTGTATTTGACCCGCAATTCCCTGGGTACAACGGAGCCGCTGGCGCATACAAGGCCAAAGTCAACATGGGTCCTGTCGAACCTCCTCAGCGGAAGGGTCGCCTCCCCCAATACGCACGGGATAAGCTCATCGAGCTCCAGGAAAAGTTTGACGACCTAGAGAATCTTGGAGTCTTCCGCCGCCCCGAAGATGTGGGTATCACTATTGAATACCTCAATCCATCTTTCCTTGTAAAGAAGCCTAATGGTGGTTCCCGTCTCGTCACCGCCTTTTCTGATGTGGGCAGATACAGCAAACCACAACCATCCCTGCTACCCGATGTTGACTCCACGTTACGGCTCATCGCCCAATGGTCACACATAATTGTCACTGACCTCACAAGTGCTTTCTACCAGATCCCTTTAGCCAAAGAGTCCATGAAGTACTGCGGTGTCGCCACCCCCTTTAAAGGTGTACGGGTGTATGCCCGCTCCGCTATGGGAATGCCTGGCTCAGAGACTGCTCTAGAGGAGGTTATGTGCCGTGTTCTAGGCCCCTTACTTCAAGATGGAGCCGTGGCCAAGATCGCCGATGATTTATACTGCGGGGGCAACACCCCTCAAGAGTTACTCCACAACTGGAAGAGGGTCCTGCAAGCTCTTCACAAATGCAACCTGCGTTTGTCAGCCCACAAGACCATAATCAACCCCAAGTCAACCACTATCCTTGGTTGGATTTGGTCTGCCGGTACCCTGTCTGCCAGTGCCCACCGCCTCAACACCCTCGCCACGTACCCTGTGCCAAACACCGTTGGTCGTTTGAGATCGTTCATTGATGCGTACAAAGTCCTGTCTCGTGTTATCCCACGGTGCTCTAGTTATCTAACCCCGCTGGATGCCGTCACGGCTGGACGTACTTCACAAGAATCCATCACCTGGTCTGATAGTCTCAGGGCTGCATTCCATAATGCTCAGAAGGCCCTATCCTCAGCCCTCTCTATCACCTTACCTAGACCTGAGGACCAACTATGGGTCGTCACTGATGGTGCAGTCAAGGACCCAGGAATAGGCGCCACCCTCTATGTGACGCGCAACAACAAGCTACACATCGCCGGTTTTTTCAGCGCTAAGCTGCGAGGCACTCAGACAACGTGGCTTCCATGCGAAGTAGAAGCCCTCTCCATCGCTGCTGCTACAAAGCACTTCAGTCCATACCTCATCCAGTCATCCAATAAAGCCTGTATCCTAACGGACAGTAAGCCATGCGTCCAAGCTTATGAGAAGCTATGCCGCGGCGAGTTCTCCACAAGTCCTCGCGTATCTACTTTCCTGTCAGTTGTCAGCCGCTACCAAGCCTCAGTGCGACACGTCTCCCGCACCTCTATCCTCCAGTCAGACTTCGCGAGTCGAAATGCTGCCCCTTGTGAGAATGAAACCTGTCAGATTTGCCTGTTTATCGCCTCAACCAGAGATTCTGTTGTCCGAGCCACGACTGTCCAGGACATCCTCCAAGGCAATGCCCGCCTCCCTTTCACCAGCCGTCCGGCCTGGTGGGCCATACAGTCTGAATGCCCAGACCTACGCCGCACGCACGCACACCTTGTCCAAGGCACAAGGCCTTCCAAGAAGCTCACAAACATCAAGGACGTCAAACGCTATTTGCAGGTCGCCTCAATCGCAAGTGATGGCCTGCTCGTCATCCAACGTCATGATCCCTTGTCACCGACCAGAGAGTGTATTATTGTCCCGCGCCAGGCCTTGGATGGCCTCTTGACAGCCCTTCACATTCAGCTCAGCCACCCTTCTTGTCACCAGTTAAAAATGGTTGCCAAACGTTATCTGTTTGCCCTCGACCTGGACAAGGCAGTCTCCCGTGTTTCTGATGGATGCCACTCCTGTGCAGCAATTCAGAGATCACCAACAGCACGAATTGACCAGTCCACTTCGCCTCCACCTGAAGCTAATGGGCAGTCCTTTGCGGCAGATGTCATAAAACGTTCTCGCCAACTTATCTTTGTACTCCGCGAAACAGTGACCTCTTACACGTCCAGTCTCTTTCTTGAGAACGAACGCCACCAAACTTTGCGTGATGCCATTATAAAGCTTTGCGTGGAAATGCGCCCCATGGATGATCCACCTGCTGTGATCCGCACCGACCCTGCACCCGGATTCAAGGCCCTTGTCAATGATTCACTCTTAAAGAAACGCAGAATCACAATTGAGCTTGGCCATGCCAAAAATCCCAACAAGAACCCCGTTGCAGAGAGAGCAGTCCAGGAATTGGAGAATGAGCTGTTACGTCAGGAGCCTCTCGGTAGTTCTGTCTCTCCCCTCACCCTTGCCGTAGCCACTTCAGCCTTAAACTCACGTATCCGTTCAAGAGGGCTTTCCTCTCAAGAAATGTGGACCCAGCGGGATCAGTTCTCAAACAAGCAGTTACCCCTCGCAGATGACCACATAATTTCCCTCCAGCATGAGCAGCGTCTCTCCAACCATCCTCACAGTGAACGTTCCAAAGCTCCTGTGCAGTCAAGGCGTCCTACCCCCCTGATCGATATTGGTGATCTTGTGTACCTTCATTCTGACCTCAACAAGTCTCGTGCTCGTGACCGCTATCTCGTTGTAGCCATTGATCCTCCATTCTGCAACATCAAAAAGTTCATTGGATCCCAGTTGCGAAGTTCATCGTACCATGTCAAGCTATCTGAGTGCTTCAAGGTCCCATCTGACTTGGGTGATCCCTACCGTGCCTCTCCGACCCTGCGCAAACAGGACTCTGATTCTGACGACGAAGATGGTCCTACTACAACGACTCACCCTCCACCCTCTTTGCCTGCCATCCCTGAGGCCATCGCAGCTTCCACACACCCACCAGTTGTAAACCCTCAGTCTTACAGTCCAGCCCCTACCTCTCCCGTTGACCATACCATGGATGATTTCGCTACACAGTCGCCCTGCCCTGATCCTTCCCCAGTGGAGTATGCAGCCACCTCAGCGGTGCCTTCTCCGCCTGCCCTACGGAGATCATCGCGCACCCGCCGTCCTCCTTCTCGTTTTGCAGATTATGACACTGAACTTTGAACACCGAACTTTGAACACTGAACTTTGACTCGCCCGCGCGTGTCAATTTGTTAGTTAGTCTTAAGTGTATTTTAAATTGTTTTTAGTTCTTGTTTCTCCTTAAAAAAAAAAAAAAGAAGAAGAAAGAAGTCACGCCAGTACCGGTCAGCGGTATCTGGGTTGAGCATGCGCTTTGAAGGGCTTCTCCTCATGGCGTCGGCCATATTGTTTGTTACTTGTTCGGAGTCTAGTTTCCCTGTTGTGATTAAAGCCTTTCACTATCTGGACGTGCCTTGGTTCATTGTGTTAACTCTCCTACTGGCGCTATATATATATATATATATAACCAAAATAGCGGAATGAGATCATTATCTACTAAAAAGTGCTCAATAGCAGGGCTAGAGCTGTGGATAGTTATACTTCAAGATCTAGGCTACTTGAGCTTTTACTGCAACTCTGAGTTTCATGGGTGTAGCTACACCCTGACATTCAAAGCCGCATCAAACCAGGCACCATGTCCACAAAGAAACAGGTTGCGGAACATTACATGGTTAACCCACCATATAACAAGAACGTGGAAACTAACATCGGTAAATGCTTCCTTGCACTTGTTGATAAGCATTTCACCAAAACTAATCCTCTTCAAAAAATTTTTAACTGAAACACCCTTACTTGAGCTACAGCTGCATGGGCAGCATTAAAACTGTCATATCCAACCATAACAAAGCAGAAATCCGGAAACTCGCACGCACTAATGATCAAGCTAGGAAAAGCTGCAACTGTAGGAAACCTGACATATGCTCCATGGATAGAAGCTGTAACATGGAAAGCGTAATTTACTAGGCAGAGGTCACCACAGCAACCGCAAAGGAAACATACATTGGTCTCTGTGACACCAAGTTTAAAATGTGTTACAAGAACCACTTGTGTTCATTCCGAAACGAACGTTACAGGCATGCTACTGAACTTAGTAAATATATATAGAGTCTTAAGGACAAGAACACTAAGTTTAATATTAAGTGGCGCAAGGTGAAACAAGCTAGTTCTTATTCCAATGTAGCTAAGAGATGCAATTTGTGTTTGTGGGAGAAATATTTTATCATTTGTAAAACCGCAGATGGCGAGCTTAAACAAGAGAAATGAGGGCATTCACTGTTGTTGAAGGCAGCCCCGCTCTATCAGAATGCCCTCAACAATAGTGGATACAAACATAAACTTACATTTTCACCCCAAACCTTTACCCACCCTCCAAAATCGAATCGAAGGAGAGAATTATTTCGTACAATCCACTGTACAGCAGAAATGTAGCAACCAACATTGGACGCGTATTCCTAAGGATACTCGACAAGGAATTCCCCTAGGACAATGTGTTACACAAGATCTTCAACTGCAACACAGTAAAGATCAGCTATAGTTGTATGCCCAACCTCAAGCAAACCACCAACAGCCACAACAAATCAGTCTTACACAATAAAGCCAAGCCAACCAAAGCATGCAACTGTAGAAACCCAGCTGAGTGTCCCATAGGTAGAAATTGGGGACTTTAAGATACAGGAATGCGGACGTCGTGAAAGAGAACCGGAAGTAAAATAACACCCGAGAGCTTCATTGCACATGACCAAAAGTCTGATGTGCTGTGTTGTTGCTGGCGATGGACATCGCTAGAAGGCTTTTCGCATCGCTGATAAAATGTGAGTAAATTGGTGGTCTTTTTGGTTTCTACAGACCTTTGGTTTCTACAGACCTTCAACGGTGCACTCGACCCAGGCTCTCTTCAACGGTCACGTACTTCAAGGCGTCCGCGTTCCCGTATCTTAAAGTCCCCACTGCCTAAGGAATCGGTTGTCTATCAAGCGACCATAACAACCGAAGACAATAATCCCGCCAAGACCTATGTGGGCCTCACAGAAAACTCCTTCAAGATAAGATACGCCAACCACAAAACTTCACTCAACCACTCTAGCAAAAGACACAGCACTGAACTAAGTAAATATGTCTGGAACCTAAAAGACAAGAACAGAGATTACACGATTTCCTGGAAGATTCTAAAGCAGGCCGATTCATACAGCCCTGTCTCAAATCAGTGTAACTTATGTCTCTGGGAGAAGTACTTTTAAATTTGCAAACCCGATTTAGCCTCTCTTAACAAACGAAATGAACTGTTAGCCTCACGTAGACATGCTAAAAAATTCCTCCTGAAAAATTTCAACACCTACCCTGGCAAGCAATAGTGTCCGTTTTTATTTATTTCTAGCTCTTACTCTTACTTTTAATACACGCACGTCTGTGTTTATTCCTTGCCACGCTCTAGTGTCTGTGTTCATTTATTTATTTACTTATTTATTTCTAGCCCTTACCTTTATTGCACGCGGGTAAGGCAAAGAACCCATATATGGTAGTTATCACGTTATTTCAAATCTGTGAATGTTATTTCAAACCAGTGCAACGTAAGTTCGCATTTGGCAATTTTATCCGACAAGTGCCACACAAGCTGTGTAGTACGAAACTAAATAGTAATAAATGCCAAGCCAAATCTTTAGTTGACCACTCCGTTCTCTGATGTCGTTAAAGGTACTGACCGTGGTAAGTCCAACTGTCCCACAATCTTTGCTCGAGGTTTAGTCATTGCTTCCCTTAACATCAATAGTCTGTTGTCTCGTATTGATGAACTTAGAGTTTTTATGTCCTCTTCAAAAGTTGATATTTTACATATCAATGAGTCAAAATTAGACTACAATATGTGATCAAGTCTACATACCTGGCTTTGAAATAGTCAGAAAAGATCGTAAAATTAATGAAAGGAATAGACGTGGAGTATGTACATACGTATGCACTAATCTGTACTATCGAATAGGTAATGCTGTTGTTGTTATTGTTTATTATTATTTTACAGAACATTACAAGCAAATTTACAAAACCCGCGTATAGCATTAGCTAGTCTTGGCGGGTATTACAAATAAATAAGTAAATACTACACATTGAAAGCTGAAGAAGTTTGATTACCACAATAAACTAAAGACATTTTACAATAAACTAAAGAGATTTCATTACAACAATATTATTGGGGTTATAAGCCATGCATTAGTTCACTACATTATAAGCTAAAAAATACGTACAGTTGTTATACAAATTAAATACAATAAAATTACTAGTGAGTTAAAACACGACATAATCAAATACAGGCAGAATAGACTGGAAAGTAGAGAGGAGAGAATTGTGATATACGGATGTGAGCGAAGTACTACAGTTATAATTTTCGATAATCATTGGTATTGAATTTCAATATTAGTGAACGGGCGTCAACATAATAGTCCTCAATCTCAAGTATAGTAAAAAACTTATGAATTTTCCTTTTAAATGCTCTTTTCGTGAGCTTATGCAAGTCAGGGTTTAGTCAGATAGATATACTGCCTCCCGGTTAGCTCAATGGATAGAGCGCTGGACTGTTGTGCGGGAGGTCGAGGGTTCGAGCCCCGGCCGGACCAACACTCAAGGTCTTAAAATAACTGAGAAGAATATGCTTCCTTTCTGTAACATCAAGAAATGGTTAGATATTCTAGTCTTCTCGGATAGGGACGAATAAATGGAGGTCCCGTCTCCTGCAGGGTTAGGGGTAGGAGACGTTAATTTCCCACGCACAAGTATACTGTGTGATGGATGTCCTCCCCTGGGGTGGGTTGGGTGGGTGCTTACAGGGCCGTTCTGAAAACCACTTTTGTGAGAACGCACCCTGTCTAAAGATTATTATCTATCTATAAGCTCAGCTAGCAGTGGAGCAAGTATGCTCTTTGCACATTTCAAAACACGAAGAGGGCATGAATACAGTCCATAAGCCTTGTTTGGTGGTAAAAGCAAGATTACTAGTTCGATATCTGATGAAATGACTGGTGAAATTGATATTTGTTAAGTATTCGTTATAGTGATACCTACTATCTTGTACATTTGCTGCTGGCTTTTGGCCAACCGTAGAAAAGAAATCATTTAGTACATTCAGCAATTCCGCTGGGTTACACATCGTGCCATTCCCATTTAGTTGTTTAAGGCCAACAATGCGTTTTGATTTTCTTTTGTTTCGGCTCAGTACGTTGTTGATTCCAGTCCATGTTTTCTTCATATCGTTCATATGTTGTGTGAAATATTTGTGATGATAGGGCTTTTTACTAAGTACAAATTAGAGATATAGTTTTGGTTTGATAGAGTTGGTATTTGTCGGTATCCCCTGAGGCGAATAGAGCGTTTTTAATTTTTATAGATTTGATTAGACCTTTGGAAATTAACGGTTTTAAGGATTGCTTGAATTTTCGCTTTGACAGAGGTTTAAGCGGAGCATGTTTGTTTGTCAGTTTGTTAAGTTTGTCATAAATTTTTGAAAAAGCAAAATCGATATTTCCATTTGTTCTTGCAAGAATCGATTCCCAACCGACTTACACTAATTTAGAGTTATAATCCTCTTCTGAAAACCTAAAGAAGTCATGCACCATGGTCTTTTTAAGGAAATTTGTTTTGCACGAGAATTCAGTCAAGTAGAATTCACAGTAGTGGTCGCTTATGTCTGAGATAATGTTCCCACCTGTGATTCTTCCACAACTTTTATTTACAAAAATGTTGTCAATTAAAGTGGCCGAGTTGCTGTATACTCTAGTTGGAATCATTGGAATGCACGAGTAGCTTTGTAAGGTGAGTAAGAACTCTTTAGTGAAGTTACAGGTCTCGGCATTGAGGAGGTTAATGTTGAAATCACCCATGATGTAAACTGTCTTATCAGACTCGCTGAATCTCTTGAGGGCTTCATCAAAATATGCCTGAAAGCTCTCTGGGGAATTGTGCTGTCAGTAGACTGTTCCACAGATAATATTGCTTTCCTTTTCAAAGAGAAATTCCACCCAGAGAGCTTGGAAGGCATTGGTTGACGTTTTTCTATTATCTTATACTTAAATTTGTCACTAATGTACATACCAACACCTCCGGCAGAAAGAGGTGATGGAACGAAATCAAATTCATAACCTGGCAGAGATGGTAAATGATCTGGTAAATCAAAATTTGTAATTTTAGTCTCAGTTATCCCTTTAACACTGAAATAATACTCCAGTTCGTTTAAAAGACGTCAGTTTCTAAATTTTCAAAATTTCGTTTAAGGCTTCTCACATTGTTGTGAAGTAAAGAAAACTTCGGAATTCCAGTTCTGGTACTGACATTCAAGCCATTTTTCATTACCTGAAAACTGTGCCGGGTTAAATATTGGCTTCGTATTTTTAAATTAGGAAGGTTAAAATCGGGGTTGATATTGCTATCTGTGTTTAGGCTGATAAGTCAAGCTCATGGAAACTAGTGAGTTTTTCAAGGTACTCCTTAGTTGGAAGGGAGCTAGGTATAAGATTATTGAATTGGCCATGGATCAGGATAAAGTTTATACCAAAATAAGGGAGTTCTTTGAGTAGCAGTCTCGCTGTGTTATTAGAGTTCTTAACAAGCTTGTTTTGAGTAAATTTCATATACTTATCGTAAAAGTTTCTGTAGATCCTCCACATCCTTGATCTTCAGCACTCGGGAATCCCGGTCTTTGGGAAGATAAACAAACAAATTCTTAGCCCGACAGAATTCAAAGTGACAATTAGTTTTAAATGTTTTTGCTTCAGAGAAGACATTCTGCATTTTTGGTGTGAGATGGTTGAAAAGTCGAACAGACGATAAGGACGTTTGGTCTGGCAGACCAAGATTAATAGGATTTGGTTTACAAGCATCTTTCCGTCGAGCCATAACTGCCTCCTTTGCTAGTCTCCTTCTAAACTTGCATATGATTGGCTTCAGCAAATTCCCGGCACTTCTGAGTGGCACTCGATGCACTATGTCTATGTCCTGTAAGGTAATATTCGTTCCCATCTCAGCCAACAATTTAGCACATAATTTGCTCATAACTTCTGCCGTTTCCTGAGCATTGAGTTCAGGTACTCCTACAATCTTCATACTGTACTGGAACCTGTACTCCTCAATGGCATCAATCGCCTTCCCTACCTCATCAACCCTTCGCACTCACTTGGGCAAGATGAGCACTTAACTGCCTGAGCTCTGCTTCTGCTCTAGTTTGGACAGACTGAAAATCTGCTTGCTCATTTGTGGGAGATCGTTGGTCTCTCTCAGCCTGTATTGCTGCGGATGTTGACTCGTCATCATCCTTCTTAGCTAACTGTGATTTGAGATTCTTGATCTCTTCAGCGAGATCTTCAATTTGAGCTTCAGGCTCTAAGATTCTTCTTCAAAGATAAATTAGAGTCACTCGGCATATTGATGACTGAAAATTTGACAATTACTAAAGAAAATAGTATACAATGCATGAAGAAAACGTTGAAAAAGTTGAAGCTAGGATGGAGCTGCAAACCATGCGTCCATCTTGGTCGCTCACCGCTTGAAACAATGATCATTTAGAATGTCTATTTGTCAAGATCAGTAAGCCACAAAGTGCACCATTTCTGGTTGGTACTTGGTATCGATCCCCAGGTTCTCCACCTAATCTATTTAGCGAATTTGAGAATATTATTTGAAAAAAATTTACACAGAAAATAAGGAATTAAATCTCCAATGAATATTAACACTTGAGATTTGGATTGATCATTGTAAAAAATGTCATATCAAGTGACCAGATGTCAGAAACCATTAGATTAGCTAGAGATGCTTGAAACTTGGTGACATCGTGAACCAGTATCTCGGGAGACATAAAGATGGCAGTTCCTCAATCTACTCTTTGATTTCTTGAGGCAAGAACAGTGTTTGTATGTTAGCTGAACGACTTTCTCCAAAATCTGTGAGTTTGCAGACTATAGGGCGTGTGTTAAAATGAGCTGCCATCTGAGCCCCACTTAATGACGATTAATGATGATTGCTTACCAAAATATTTGCAACAAACAATGCCCAAAGAGATCAGTAGACACAGGTTCATGCACACCCCAAGAGATGAGCAACAAGCCTTACCTCCTGCTCTACTTCGACCTCAAAGCGCCTTCAAATTATCATCTTAGGTATTAATCTGTTTTTGTCTGTCTCAAATCCATCTCACAAATTATATAATTTGCTACCAGATAGGCATCTTTCAGCTTACAATACTAGACACCGGCACATTTTTAACATGCCGTGCTTTGGCACTGATTGTTTTAAATCTTCATTTATCCCGGCTATGTGCGCGTGTGCTAACCTAGATTTTTACCTATTCCACTGCTGTATATTAGTTCCATTGTTAGATTAGTAATTTTATTTAGGTCTTTGCATTTTTCTAATTAGTAGTCTTAGATGATCAATGCTTGTGAAAAGCACGCAATTCAGCCTACGGCTGCAATGTATTTTATTTGATAGTTATCTATCTATCTATCTCATCTTTTTTGTATAACATGTTGTACGAGCTGAATTTTGCTCATCGTTATTTCGTTCATGCGGCAATATTATATAAAATCCTGGCACACCTCCATGCACTCCTCTTCAAGGCCTAAACTCTCGTTTGACACAAAAAAGAGGAATTACGATTACCCATCTTAACATCAGAGGTCTTCGTTCCTCTGTGGATGAATTAAGGATCTTCACGAATAAACATTCTGTCAACGTTTTAACCGTAAGCAAAACTTGGCTTAACAGAAATGTATTAACTTCAGAAGTTGATTTACCAGGTTATAATTTATTGAGAAGAGACAGAGGAAGCGGTAGTGGTAAAGGTGTTGCAGTTTTTATGAAAAACAAAATTCACCTACAACCATCGCCCTGATTTGGAATCTACAGACCTCAAAGCTATCCGGTTTGAGCTAAAATTGCCACAGACAAAAACTCTTCTTATTGCTTCCTACAGATGATCAGTTCTTTGACACATTCAAAGCCATCCTGGGCAATATTCAAATTCACTCGGAATTTCTGGTCATTGGGGACTTTAATTGTAACATGCTGCAACGCCTCCCTCAAACAACCAAACTTATATCGATATTGGAACAACATTAAATGTCTCAATTCTTTAGAGAACCTACCAGAATTACAAAATCTTCAAGCAGCCTTTTGGATCTCATAGCAACCACACACCCCGAGAAGATCCACGATACTGGTATACATCATCTTAGCATAGACCACTTTTGTCGCACATCAATTTTTCAGCCAATACAACAGGTCCAAACCTGAACTCTCCCATCGCTACATCGACGTCTCTATCGGCACTACCACCTCTACCAGTGAGGAGCTCACTCAATTCATAACCACAGTCAATTCTTTTCACCCGGCTCTGAAATATACCGGGAAATTTCTAACAATTCTTTATCCTTTTTAGACATCAAAGTTTCAATTGAAGGTAACAGTTTATGCACTAGTGCGTATTACAAACCTACAGACTCGCATAATTACTTGTTATATTTGTCTTCGCATCCATCTCACGTTAAGAATTCCATTCCTTTTTCTCGGTTTCTAAGACTTTGTCGTTTATGTAGTGATGACTCTGATTTCCACCACAAATCAGAGTCAATGTGCCACTCAACATTCAGCACTACAAACGTCACATAAGGAAGATTCCGACCGCATTCCATTCACTCTCGCGTTTCACCCTCACAACCACTCAGTTAAATCCATCATTCTTAAAAACTTTAAATTACTTCAAAACGATCCAGAGACAAGCACTATCTTTTCGCAGCCTCCGCTCCTTTCATTCAAACACAACAAAAACATAGGCAATTTTTTGGTTAGAAGTTCTTTTCAGACTAATGACCAACCAGGCACTTTTAAATGCGCTCGTGCACGATGCAAAACGTGTCCTTTCATTCACAACACTGATAAAATATCAGGACCTAAACGATCCATTAAGATCACCGATCACTTCATGTGCACCTCCACCAATGTAATCTACTGCATAACTTGTACTTATTGCAAAAAGATATACATCGGCGAAACAGGCAGAAGACTAGGTGACCAATTCCGAGAACACCTTCGAGACATGGAAAGGAATGACAAGGACACATCGAAACCAGTCGCTAGACATTTTAATTTACCTAATCATTCTAAGCAACATATGGCAATCTGCAGTCTTTCGTTACACTTAGTAGCATGGAAAGCCGTAAACATCTTAAACAAAAGCTCATCTTTCAAACCGGCAGTCTAAATCCCACAGGGATCAATGAATGCTTTTCATTCCACTAATTTATTCTTGTTTTTCTCGTTGCCATGTTCCCACCAAGAATGTAGCTCCATTTTCTGCCTTTAAAAGCAAACACAACCCACAATTCCTCTATTCACTCCGACGAAGGGCTAACACTCGAACGTCAGCTTTTGTAATCATTAGAGTGGCCAATTTACCATTTCAACTTTGTTGATAAATCCAAAACACTTTCATAAATGGCTGCCAGATTAATATTCTTTTGTTTAAATTTAAATTAGCCCTACTGGCCTCATTCTCTAGTACAAAATTCAAAACAATACATTATCTCAAGCGAGGCCAGAAGGGCTAATTTAAATTTAAACAGAAGAATATTTATACGGCAGCCATTTATGAAAGTGGTCTATTAGTGATCACTCACTTGATTACGCAGTTCACTGTGGAAGGAGTGTTAAGAAACCTTCCAGAAAGATAATGTTCAGAAACTTTAACAACTTACAAGAACAAGCATTCCATGACAATGTGCAACCTCTTCCACTACAAGTGATCAAAAGTTTTGATGATCCTGATCTTGCATGGTCTACCTGGAGAACAATGTTCACAGCCATTAGAACTAAATCAGAGGAATGAGGTAACATTACAAATGAGGAAAGATAAGGAAAATTACTTTAAACCCAAATATCCAACAGCAACAAGGATTCCATGGGAATATGGTCCACACTAAAAAAGTTACTTCTAAACTCTTCAAAATCTCCAATACCATTGAAAATTGATAAGAAAATAATAACATCTCCAGTCAAAATTGCTCACTATTTTAATTCATATTTTGTTACAATTGGCTCTAAACTTGGTGAAACTCAGTCTGATTTACAGTCTGTTTACAGGCCATCATTAAGTAGTTCTACCTCACCTTCTGCAAGTAGCCGCCAATATTAATCCACCATCACTAACTTATACTTTCAACTTATCGCTGACAAAGGGTATCTTTCCTCAAGACCTAAAAGTAGCCAAAGTGACTTCTCTTTATAAATCAGACTCAAGTTCAAAATTACCATCCAATATCCGTGCTGACAACTGTGGCAAAGATATTTGAAAGAGAAGTTCACAATCAGTTCTATAAATACTTGATGGACTGCTGGATGGTGTTCCCTGGTTAAATAAAGCTCATTATTATTATTATTACTGGACTTCTCCCTCGACAACGCTATCGCCTGTCCAAGTAGTTTTGTGAATTTTACCAAGTTTTTATATATACCTTCTCTTTTTTTTTTTGTTTCTACCTTTTTGTGAATTTATTAAATTATGATTAATACTCTAGGGCTTGTGTAATTTTATCTCTTGAACAATAAAGACGCATTTTTATTTTAGCATCGACAATAATAATGATGATGATGATGAAAAGGATTAGATCTTAAATAGGATTTTAATTGAAATCGGGACTATTAGGTCGCTTTTACTTTTAACTTGTAAATAGTTATTTGTTTTGAGTGTTAATAAAGTTCGATTATTATTACTATTATTATTATTATTATTATTATCACCATTATCAATCTGGCCATCTTTCTGTTGAACGGGTGGACCAACAAAGATTGTCATTCCCAGAAGTAAAAGGCCAGATGATTCCCCAGTCACCTCTCCCCTAGTTGTTAAGAGGATAGCAGGAGGCATAGGGAAATGTGCAGGTTGCAGTAAAGACATCAAAGAGCATCGTAACTGGGTTCAATCAGAATGAAGATTCCCAGTACTGTCTTGCAAGGCATGAGGCTTATTATTTTTGGAATAAGAATGCCAGTTGTTTTGAATTGACTTCTGGATAAAGGCACTATCATGTAAACCCTGTCAGTACCAAATCACACAGCAGTTTGGTGAAAAAAATCTCAAAGGGAGGTACTGATCTTCCAGAAAGTCTCCTTGATTTACTAAAGGGGAGATTTCATCATTTTGTAATAACTGACTGATTGTATAGAGGGTCTGAGTAATTTCTTTTTACGCTAAAGTTCTTATGAACAGATAAGAAGAAAGAGTATTTTTTATTACTTGTCAAGCAGCTTATTCCGGAGTGTAAATCCCAGTTCTGCTCATAGCTTAAGTTTCATGGTACCATGCCACTAATTTTGGTCTCTGAGGAGTTAAGTGACAAGCATTTATCTTTGGGAAAGTGATTGCTGAGTTTAAATGCCTGAATGAGTTAATCTTCATGACTCTTGATGCATTTAGAGAAAGAGGCAGTGTAACTTTTTCACATTAAGTCTGTAAAACTAAACACTAATGCTGATGACTGCCAACTGCACACATCTGACGTAGACCCAGTAGACTTGAAACAACGGATCAATCATGATGTAGAAATAGGAAACAAATGGTTCGAAGACAATGGAATGAAAGCCAACCCCGCTAAACACCAAGGGATGGTTCTTGGCAAAACCGATTACCCTTTCTCCTTCTCAACCACAAGATGCCTGAAGCTTTTTGGAATAATTCTCGATAATTAACTTAATTTCAAGGAACACATATCCTCTGTATATAAAAAAATAAATAATCAGTTCAGTGTCTTCAAAAGATTTGGCAAACTTATTTCTACCGAAATTATGCTTTGCCTTTATAAAATGTTTATGTTACCCCATTTTCATTACTGTTCAATGATATGGCACTTTTGTAATTCAGAGGACTCTGTTAAACTGAACACCTTAAATAGACCTATATTAAGATTTGTTTTAAAGGACTGGGACTCGAACTATGATGATCTTTTAGACAAGGCAGGTGTGTGTGGTTTAGCCAACAAGAGGATACAAAATATGATGATCTGTATATTCAACTGTCTCCATCTTAATAAATATGCATGCTATTTGAAACAACTGATCAAGCTAAGATCTACTGCTTACTCCCTAAGGGGCACCAATATTTTATCACTTCCTAAGCCGTTTACAACCCCATATGGTCTAAATTCTTTTAGCTATTCATCTGTTAAGTACTGGAACTCCCTCCCTGACAACTTTAGAAAGACTGTAGATTATAGTGAATTTAAGCGCAAACTGTTAGTGCACGGTTTCTGCTAATATTACATTAATATTACATTATATTATTATATTCATGATTATTATATTATTATATTATGAATTATTTTTTTATCTTTTAGCCTTGTTCTTGCTGTAACTTTTAAAATTTGTACTTAGGATCGGAGATACTAGCTTGTAAGCTACACTGAAATCCAAGGATAAATAAAGCTTATGTATGTATGTATGTATGTATGAGATGAACAACTGTGTTTTCTTGCTTTCATCCTATTTCTAGTTCTTCTATAACCACTACATCACACGAGAAGCATATTTTTTGCATGGAAAAATAAGTGTGGAGCAGCCTCAAAGTTATTGTTGCCCGACTCTCAAGATGGGAGAGAATAATGTTTTATGGAAATTCTAACAAAGGTTAAATTAAGGAAAGTCCACTTCTTTTTTCTCACTTCATGCAGCAGACTGTCCTCAGTATTTTTAGACTTGCTCCTGTTTCTCACTTGTAATCAGATTGTGTTATGTTTTAAGTGGAAAGCATCATAAGAAATTGGGTAGAAAGGGCCTTCAATTGTGTCGGAGACTTTGTTATTTGTGTGTGGCACACATCAGATGGAGAGTGTGAACATTATGTCAAGAGCTAGAAGCACCGCCTGGTGATTTAAGACATTGATCAGTTTACATTATCAATGGAACCTTGAATGATCTTTTCAAATCAGTAGTTAGCAACCAATTGTAATGTAGAGAATATCGTACAAGTGAGTGATTTCTTGCAAATTTTCCAGAGTAGCTTTTTACACACCCATAGTAAGAAAGCGAATACGAGAGCAGAATAAAACAGTTTGATCTAGTTTAGTTCCCCAGAAGTCTATCCCTAGTAAACGGGGCAAAGTTTACGAAAATTGCACATGTATAATGTCTGCCAGCAACCCACTGTGTTTTCCTCATACTTTTATGGGCCCTTTTAAAAATTGTTACACAGTTGCTGTTGCTGTTAAATGTTCTGTCTATATTGGTTTTTTTTTTAAATGGCAATTGGTGCCTAAAAGAAAAAAATATTACTTTCAAAACATGTGGTGCAGTAGGGAGAGTACTGGGGAAGAGGTTTTGTCAGAAATGTTTTGAATGCCTTTCAGGAACATTGGGCACTCCAGGACAAAAATAGCTTGCCAGTGATAGGAAAAAAGGAGGCATACTGGCATATTGCTCCAAGCTTGAGCAGGTATAACTCTTTTTTACCTGGTGACACATATGTGCCATCAACAAAATTTAATACTAGCCCACTTATTTTGCTCGTATCTTCCCAGCAGAGTAAGCCTGGAGCTAGAAAATTTCCAAAATGGCAGCTAGAATAAAAAACTTGAAAACTTGGCTGATTTTACAGTCTAAGTAGAGTTTTTTTCCCAAAATTGTGACAGTTTGCAAGTGTATTTAAATATGACAGCTCGTGTAAGTGATTGTGATGCATTATCTTGCCAAACTATGATTGAAATTGAGTTTATCAATGAAGATGAATCGCCAATGGCAAACTTTGTGGAACATAGAAGAGGATGAAAAAGAAGAGGAAAATGCTGACATTCCTGGGCCCTGTGTAGCCAATGAAGAACAGAATGAGTGGTCAAGGGACAAAAACGTTGGAGATGATGTTGTTTTCGATTAACCTGTAGGACTAACAATTCAGCTTCAGGATAACATGAAGGCTGTGGACTATTTAACAATTATTCCACGAGCGCACGTTGGATATGAGATGATAGATAGCCAACAAGGCGCGTAGCGCCGAGTTGGCTATAATCATCTCATATCCAACAAGCGCGAGTGGAATAATTGTTTTATTAAAAACGTTAAATTAAATTAAATTTTATTCCATTTTTAGCTCCCTTTTAATTTTAATCTGACACGTACGCTTGCCATATTTGTAGATTATGGTATATTGGCTGATATACCATAATAGCTAAGCCAATAAAAAGTCTTGAATTGCATTATCCAATGATCTAGTTTTTAATAATTTCAATTATACTTCACCAAAGCCGTTTGGAATCTGATAGTGGAGCAGACTAATTTGTACACTCAGCAAAATAGGGGCCCTGATGATGAGACAGTGTGCTATCCAGTAACAGTTGACGAGTTCAAAGCTTTTACTGGAGAACAACATCAACTATCCAAACTCCATATTTCCCATCTTTAATGTCCAGAGACAGGTTTTTGCAGATAATGCATTATCTTCATTTTATAGCTAACCAAGAAGAAGTGACAGACAAAAATTCTCCAGATTATGACAAGCTATTCAAGGTAAGGAAACTTTAAGATGTTTTTTTTGCTAAGGTTGTCAAAAGTTTACAACCTGAACAGAAAATTTATTTGGCAGTTGATGAAACTCTGGTAAAGTTCAAAAGGAAGAATTACTTCTGCCAGTTTATCCCAATCAAGCCTGGCTGCTTTGGCATCAAATGTTTCACTCTTGCTGAGTCAAGTAGTGGGTATGTCCTTGTCAGTAAAATTTACCTTGGGAAGGAACAAGGGGTGCAGCAGAATGATCTTGGCAGCAAAGAGGTCTTGGTTCTAATGGAGAAGTTCCTTGACAAGGGTTATGTGTTATTCATGGTGACTACTATTCATCGGTGCCTCTGTTCCAAGAGCTTAGTTCACGAGGCACACTTGCTTGTGGGACAGTCCAGTCAAACAGGAAAGGGCTTCCAAAAGATCTAACTAATCCAGGTAGTGGAGAAGCGAAGGTTTGGAATAGAGGAGAATGCATCTTTCTGCCGAAAGATGCAATTACATGTGTGGGCTGGAAGGACAAGAAAATGGTTTATATGTCGTGGACCACCCATGTCAATCCATCCAGCACCACTGAAATTGAGAGATCAATGAAAGCCAATAACAAGTGGCAAAAGACAGCTGTTAGGCAACCTTTAGTTATTGCTCAGTACAACAAGCATATGGGTGGAGTTCTGATCAGAGGGTAACCACATAATTATGCTCTACTTATGAAGGGAACTGCGTGGTACTTTAAAATATTCTTTTATATTCTGAAGCTTCCAGTGTCAAATGCACAGATTCTCATGTCCAAATCCATAGCAAATGCCCCAACTATGCAACAATTTGAACTGAATCTGATTGAGCAACTCGTAAACGGGAGGACATTTTCCCAAAGAGAAAGGTGTGGCCTATCACTCCAACCCACTTCCCACTTTCACCTTACTCTTCACCACTTTCACTATCCCATTGCACTTGAGTCAAGATTGAGGTGTAAAGTACACATACAACAAGTCGACACTCAATATCCCAGTGCTATCTGTGGTGTCAGCAGATGCCCAGATCATTTTTTCCATTGCAACCATGAAATCGTTTCTTACCTCTTTGACGATGGGAATAGAGAAGGACCACTCAGACTTAGTGAAGGGCGCGGCCAACCAAAGGCTCAAGGATGACTAAGACAGCTTCACCAGCCAGCACCAGAACGAAACAAATGCAGATTTTTGAAACGTTTAGATTGTTGAGTTTCATAAATGTTATGAAAAAAAGTCAGTCCCAAGTGATAAAAAACTGTAAATATTTTTTGTTGAGTTTTTAGTTGTAAACTTATGAAACAAACATGTTTTTGTACAGACAAATGCAATTTCATAAGGTGTTTGTGCTTATAAATGCTTATACATAGGGTTGTCTTATGACAATATTTAGTTTGCAATACTTAGCATCAAACGATAACAATGCTAAGAGTGGTACTTCAAGGAGTTTTTCTTTCTCCTCATTATTTTTGCATATTTGGTTGTGATGTCATCACCTATGACATCATAATGTGCAAAGCCACTTTCAGTTAAAAAGAAAAATTTATAACCTTTCTACAAATGTTACTTTATATAATGTCTAAATGAAATGTTAGTCCGAAAAAAGCTTCCAAAGTAATTCAGTTTAAATTTCACCAGAAAAGTAGTCACCCCTTAGGTTCCAAAGGGTTAAGGGCTGATTGATGCCAGGCCTCTCTTTGTCATCTGGAGTCCTTTACAGTAAGTACAAGGCATACCTACCATTATAACGCATCTCAGGGTCAGCGGTCAGCTAAGATGGTGACAAAGTTCTCAACCCACTGATTTTACTTGTTTTAGCTATTTTTTATGTACAGAAACCTCATCATTTCTCCGAAAATACTCATGAATCATCCAACCTCAACTTGGTTGTTACTTTGGGAAGAAAAAACTCGTTGCACTTGGGATATGAAGCATTCTACCAGCAAATTAATTCCAAGATATCACTGAATTCGTCAATGTCCTCCAACTCTGGGCTATTATTCCTCTTTTTTACTCTTAAGCGGTGATATTCAGCCTAATCCTGGACCAAACTGGAGATATATATGTGGGGCTTGTACTAAACCAGTAAAAGTCAACCAGAAAGGAGTGCAATGCGATGTATGTGACCATTGGTATCATACTAAATGCTGTTCAATGGGCGATGAAACTTACAACACCGCAGCAAATACATCGTATGTTTGGCTCTGTGTTAACTGTGACCAGCCGAGTTACTCTGAGCCTGAATCATCGCTTGACTTGTCTTTACATAATTCTTTCTCCACTCTGTGCTCAGTCTTTATCTTCAAGCCAATCTGAACCCCCAGCATCAGCCTCAACACCACAGTCAAACCTACCAAAAAGTCATCAACGTCTCAATGGAAACAAACTTTGAGTTTTATCAATTAATGCTTGTAGTCTTCAAAGTACCTCAAAACATCTTGAATTCCAGAATATTATTGATCAATATAAACCATCAATCATTAATGTCAATGAAACACAACTTGACAATTCTATCTACTCAAATGAAATTGTTGATAAGGGGTATACGATCTTCAGAAAAGACAGGAACATGCATGGTGGAGGAGTACTATCAGCTTTTTCATCCGATCTAATAGTCTCCCAAGAGCATGAATTATCTGGCAATTATGAAGGGATCTGGTCCAAATTGGAAATTGCTGGTATGAAGCCCCTCTATATTGGCTCAATTTATCGACCACCGGATTCAGATATCAACTCATTGGAGGCATTAGATTATGCTTTGCATCATCTATCTGAAAAATCTCCTCCAACCTTACCCAATGTTTTGTTGACGGGTGATTTCAACTTGCCCGTTATTTTGTGGTCTGATGATAATTATCTCATACAATCCAGCTCATCATATGGTCCTAAGGTAAACAACAAGTTGCTGGACATTATCAACGATCACTTTTTGACTCAAAGGAAACTTATCAAGAAAAAACTTGCTGATGCATATGATGATTATGTTTCTGAGCTTCTGTCATTTACTGAGGAACCTTCAAGTAAACCAAAAGCTACAAAACGTTTTTGGTCTTATATAAGATCAAAAAAATCACATGATATTGGGGTCGCACCACTTAAAGATAATGGATCTGATATGACTGACAGTCTTGGGAAGGCTAACCTACTAAGTAATCAATTTAAGTCTGTCTTTACACAGGAACAAATTGATAATATACCATCACTTGGCCCTAGCCCTTATCCAGACATTCCATCTTCTGTGTTTGATGTATCAGGCATAATCAAACTACTGGCCAATATCAATCCTAACAAAGCTAATGGTCCTGACCTTATTCCGTGCCGGGTTTTAAAAGAAGCGGCTGCTGAAATTGCACCTTTTCTCCAATTTCTCTACACCCAATCTGTAGCTACTGGTCAACTGCCCGCTGACTGGCTGAAAGCAAATATCACTCCTGTTTTCAAAAAAGGTGATAAACATCAACCTGCCAACTACCGACCAATTTCATTGACAGCTGTGCCATGTAAAATACTAGAGCATATAATCTTTCATGATATTATGGCCCATCTAGACTCAATGAACATCCTTATTAAATCTCAACATGGCTTTCGTAGGAAACTCTCCTGTGAAACCCAGTTAGTCACAACAATAGAAGAAATTGGAAGAGCCCTTGACAATGGAAATCAATCAGATATAATCATTATTGACTTCTCCAAGGCATTTGATACTGTCCCTGACTATTATGGAATAAGGGGTAATCTCAAAGGCTGGATTACTACTTGGCTGACATGTAGAGAACAATCTGTTGTAGTAGATGGAGTATCTTCTCCTGCAGTCCATGTGTCATCTGGTGTTCCCCAGGGGACAGTCCTAGGTCCCCTTATGTTTCTTCTCTATATAAATGATATTGGGGATAACTGCAATTCTGCTATACGATTATTTGCTGATGATACCATCCTCTATAGTATCATTGAGTCGACTCTGGACGCTGGTCAACTCCAACTTGAACAATGGGCAAAAAAATGGCTCATGCAGTTTAACCCAAACAAATGTTTTGTTATGAGAGTTACCAGGAAATCTCATCCAATAATTTTCGATTACAAGCTAATGGGTCATACTTTGGAGTCTGCGTCACACTATCTGTACCTTGGGGTTGAATTGTCAAGTTCACTAGACTGGAGTCATCATATTGATATGAAGACTAATAAGCCAAACAGAAATTTGGGTTTCTTAAAAAGGAATCTTGGAAAATGTCCTGAATCTATCAAAGAACTGTCATATAAATCCTTAGTTCGACCGCATCTTGAGTATGCAAGCACAGTCTGGGACCCCTGGAAGGACAAACACATAAATCAAATTGAAGCTGTTCAAAGAAGATCTGCACATTTTGTAAAAAATTGTTGGGAGCATAAACCAGGGACTGTGTCAAATCTTCTAAATGATTTGGACTGGCCTCCATTACAGAAAAGAAGAAAGTCTGCACGTTTAACCATGTTCTACAAGATTCTCCATGGTGAAGTCCAGATGGAACTCCCAAATTATATCAAGAAGAAAAACCGTCAATTAAGATCATATCATAAGGATAAATACATAGAAATAAAACTGAACACCGACACGTATAAGAATTCATTTTATTATAGAACAATCAAAGACTGGAACTCCTTACCAAATAGTGTTTTAGAAATTGATAAATTAATTAATTTTAAAGATGCAATTAGAGGAATTTAACCTTTAACATATGTATATATATCATTTAATTTTACATTTTTTATCTCATTTTGTTAATTATTACTGTTATTTTATGTCTTGCATGATGGCCCCCCTTTGCAAGACTAATAAATGTAGATATAGATGTAGATCTCATTAGTACAATATAGTCACGTCTTTTTGATGTTTGCAATTCATTTCAAATATCCCTTCTAGGAAAAGATCTCGCTCTTGCATCTTCGGCCAAAGACGGTGTTGTTCTTGATCCGCAACTAACATTTGATGACCATGTTTAACCCGACTAACTTGTGCGAGGCTAGACAGGCAAGATGTTCTTGATTGTAACCAACTGGTGACAGTAATAAATAGACCACTTTCATAAATGGCTGCTGGATTAAAATTCTTTTGTTTAAATTTCAATTAGCCCTACTCGCCTCGTTCTCCAGTACAAAATTCAAAAGTATACAAAATTCAAAAGAATACATCTCAAGTGAGGCCAGAAGGGCTAATTTAAATTTAAACAAAAGAATATTTATACGGCAGCTATTTATGAAAGTGGTCTATGCCTTAGTCTTTAGGAAAGTACTGTACTGTTCTAGCGTGTGGTTGAACACCTAAAACAAAAATATTTGTAAATTATAGTCTGAGCAAAACTTTGCCGTGTGCATTATTACAGGAACCAAGAAATTCGAGAACATAACCCCCATACTGAGAGATCTTCACTGGCTTCCAATTAAACAACAGCTGTTCTTCTGTGATGCAGTCAAGCCATTTAAATGCAGGAATGGTCAAGACCCACAGTACCTCCGGCAACCAATTTATGACAAGAATTGCGGTCACCGGGCGCATGACTTGAAGTTGCCAACTATTAAACATTCCCTTCTCAAGTACCGGACAGAGAACATTATTTTTACTACCGCATGGGGCATATCCGGAACAATCTTAACAATGCTCTTAAAAAACTTCAGAATCATTTTCTCTACCTTTAAATTTTAGCTGAAAAACAAATTGATTACTGACTTTTTAAATAGCACATTGTGATAGTGTTCTTAGTACCTTATTAGTATTTTAATTTATTATAACTTTAACTTGTAGTGATAACATTCATTATATGATTAATTCTTAAGTAGGTATGTTTATATGGCTTTCAATTGCATTGTCAGAGAAAAGCCCCACCGGGGGAGTGTCAATAAACTATTGTATTTTATTTTATTGTATATCCTTTAACTACTGCTCTGGCCATTGCTGCACAGCACTAGTTATCTTTCAGCCCCTGTAACCTTTTTAGACAGGAC
>NC_142531.1:13690759-13768369 GCF_964205215.1 Stylophora pistillata
CCGAGATTCAGTTAACCAAACAGTTGTTTAGTCAGTCAAAAGTCAGTTACCCAGTCAGTTAACCAGTCTGTTACCAGCCGGCTAACATGTCAGTTACACAGTGAGTCAACTTGTCAGGCAACAGTTCACTCAGTCAGTGAATGGAAATTTTGTCAGTTAGCCGGTCAAGTACCAGTGACCCAATCAACCAGTCAGTCACCAGTCAGTTAGCCAATCAGTGACCAATCGGTCAAAAAGGAGTCAACAACTCATAGGGGCCAATCAGGTAACATTGAGTCAGTCAAGAAGTCAGTCAGCTGGTCAGATATCCGTGGGTCAGTCAACCAGTCAGTCAACCAGTCACTGACCAGTCAGTCAACCAGGTGATCAACCAGTCAGTCAAACGGTCAGCTAACAGTGAGTCAGTCAAGCAGTCATTCAGGCAGTCACTTAGCTGTGAGTTGGTCAGCCAGTCAGTCAGTCAGTCAACCAGTCAGTCAACCAACCAGTTAGTCAGCTGTACAGTTACCAGTTAGTCAGTCAAGCAGCCACCTACTAGTGAGTTAGTCAAAAATTCAGTCATTGACCATTAACTCAGTCAGTCAGTCAGTAAGTCAACCAGACAGTCAACCACCATCTCAGCCGTCCAGGTACCAGTCGGTTAGCAAGGCAGTCAACCAGAGTTTCCGCTGTTCAGGTAACAGTGAGTCAGTCACTAGTCAACCAGTCGCTCAGCTTGGGATTCAACCACACTGTCAACAAGCCGGTCATTCATTCACCAGCCTGTCAGTAGGTCAGTCAGCCAGTCAGCTGCTCAGACAGCTAGTCAATCAGTACGAGTCAATCACCTAGTCAGTCAGAACGAGTTAGTCAGTCAACCAGTCACTCAGTCAGCCAGGCAGTCACCAGTAGGTGAGTCGGTATTAAGTCAGTCTACTAATCAGTTGAGCAAGTCAGCTCCTAGTCAGTCAGCAAGGCAGTCAACCAGTCAGTCATTTAGTCAGTTAACTACCAGTCATTCGCCCTAGTCGGTTATCCAGTCAGGTACAAGTGTTAGCCAATCTGTCAGTCACCAGTAAGTCAGCAAATACGTTTGCCGGTCAGTCACCCGTCAGTTACCAAGTCAGTCACTAGTTTGTCAAAAGGTCAGTTAGTTAGTCAGTCAGCTTGTCAGTCAAACATTCAGTCAGGCACTCAGTAACTCAAACGGAATTTAGTCAATTACTCAGTCAACTACACGTGAGTCAGTCAGTCAACCAGTCAGACAGTTAGGCACCAGTCTGTTAGCCACTCCATCACCATTCGGCCAGCAAAGCCGTCAACCAATCAGTCAGCTAATGAATGAATCAGCCGCTCACTGACTGGTCAGCAGGTCAATTGACCAGTCAGATAATCAGGCAAGTACCAGTGAGTCGGTAAACCATTCAGTTAGCAAGCCAGTCATCCGGTCAGGCAACTAGTCAGTTACCTGGTCAGCCAACAGTGAGCAGGTTAACAAATTACTTAACCAGGCAGCCACCAGTCAATTAGCCCGTCGTCAGTCGATCAGCACGTCAAACAACAAACCAGTCGGTCACCAGTGAAATTACCCACAGTCATCAGTTGCTCAGCAAGTCAGTTAACCAGGGAAATAGCCAGTCAAGTACCAGTGAATCAAATGTGCCAAATCTTCCTCAACTCATGCCGAAAATACAGTGTTGCAAAAACTATCAACCAATAAGAGAAAACGGCACCTTTGCACTGATCTGTGTTGAAATCCGTAACAAACGACTTAAATCCAGTCGATACCCCATGCTTTTTGCGAAATGTGGCCAGAGAGTGAAATGCACCAAGTCTTTCTCAATTCACGATAGAAATACTGTTTTGCAATAACTATCTGCAAACAAGCCTAAGCCGTATTTTTTCATCGAGTAGGGCTAAAATTGTTAAGAAATCACTAAGAGCCAGTCGATAGCCCATCTTTTCTCTAGGATTTAACCAGAGACTGAAATGGGCCAACTCTCGCTTAACTCACGCTAGAAATCCGGGGTTGCAAAAGCTATCTACAAACAGGCCAAAACAAAAGGTTTTCATTGATTTGGGTTGAATTTCGTACGAAACCACCAATATTCAGTCATTACCCTATCTTCTCTGCAAAATGTGGCCAGAGAGCGAAATGCGCAAAATCTTTGTCAACTCACTATAGAAATACTGTTTTGCAATAACTATCTGCAAACAAGCCTAAACCGTATTCGTTTTATTGAATATGGCTGAAATTGGTAAGAAATCACTAAAAGCCAGTCGATACCCCATCTTTTCTCTAATATTTAACCAGAGAGTGAAATGGGCCAACTCCCCCTTAACTCACGCTCAAAATACGGTTTTGCCAAAGCTATCTACAAACAGGCCAAAACAAAACTTTTTCGTTGATTTGGGTTGAAATTCGTAAGAAACCACCAATATTCAGTCGTTATCCAATCTTTTCTGCAGAATGTGGCCATAGAGTGAAATGCCCTAGGTCTTTCTCAACTCACAATAGACATACTGTTTTGCAAAAACTATCTGCAAACAAGCATAAACCACATTTTTTTATTGATTAGAGTTGAAATTCGTCAGCAAACATGAAGATCTAGTCGATATCCCTCTTTACTTCCAAACTTGGCCCGAGCGAAATGCGCCAAATCTTGTTCAACTGGTGGTAGAAATACGGTTTTATAAAAACTATCTGGTAACAAGCCAAAACCACATTTTTTCATTGATTTGGGTTCAAATTGCTAAGAAAACACTAAAATTCAGTCGATACCCCATCTTTTCTGTGAGATTTGTCCAGAGAGTAAAATGCGCCAAGTCTTTCCCTACTCACGCTGGAAATACAGTTTTGCAAAAGCTGTATGGAAATAACACAAAATGGCACTTTTGCACTAATTTCTGTTGAAATTCGTTAGAAACAACCAAAATCCAGTCGATACCCCATCTTTTCTGCGAAATGTGACCAGAGACTGAAATGCGCCGTCTTTCTCAACTCACGATAGAAATACTGTTTTGCAAAAACTATCTGCAAACAAATCTAAACCACATCTTTTCATTGATTACGGTTTAAAATTCGTAAGAAGCAACGAAAATCCAGTCAATACCCCCATCTTTTGTTGGAAACTTGGCCAGAGTGAAATGCGCCAAATCTTGCTCAACTCGCTATAGAAAAATGGTTTTGCAACAACTATCTGGAAACAAGGCATAACCGCATTTTTTAATTCGTTTGCTTTAAAATTTGTACGATACCCTATCTATTCTGTGATAGTTGACCAGTCAGTCAGTCAGTCACTGGTCAGTTAGCAAGTCATAAACACGCTGGTCAGTTAGCCAGTCAGTCGCTATTCCCTTAACAGGGCAGTCAAGGAGTAGGTCATCGGGTCAGGTAACAGTGAGTTAGTCAGTCAGTCAGTCATTTGTCACTTAGGCAGTCAGTCACTACTTAATTACCCAGTCAGTATTCCGTCAAGAAGGCACTTAAGGAGCCAGTCAGTGGTTGAGGTACCACTGAGCTGATCAGTTAGTAAGTTACAAGTCAGCCAACTAGTCACTAACCCAGTCAGTAACCAGCAGTTTAGCAAGGCCCTTAAGATTTCCGTCGGCGGATTAGCTACCAATGTGTCGGGCAATGAGTCAGTCACAAGTGACTTAGCCATTCAGGCACAAGTCAGTCAGTACACCGGTCAGTCAGCTGATGAGTTACCAGGGGAGGAAGTCAACCATCAATCAGCCAGTAAGATACTTGATCAGTTAGCCAGTCATTTCTAATTCAGCCATCAAGGCAATCAATAAGTCTGTCAGCAGCTAGGGTACCAGTGAGTCTATCAGTCGGTCAGGCACCAGTAAGTCAGACAGCCAATAACTCCTTCGTCAGTCGGCCAGTCAGTCACTCGTAAGCTAACCAATCATTCACTAGTCCGTCAGCAAGGTAAGCCAAAAGTCAGTCAGTGGATAAGGCACCAGTTAGTCGATCAGTCATTCAGTCACCGGTCAGTGAGCAAGTCAGTCATCAATCGGTGAGCCAGTCAGTCACTGGTCAGTTGGTCAGGCAGTCATTAGTCTGTCAGCAAGTCACGTCAGAAGCATTCTCATTGCCTTTCAGTTTCCTTGGGCAAGTGGCCAGATGGCAATTATCTTGCTGAGCCCAACACATTTTTCATTAACCTAATAGTTTAAAAAATGTTACCAGCACTTTCTTTTCTAATCCCAAATTAAGCCCTGCAAGGCTTTTGACCACTACTCTACCCTTCTAAATCCCTATTCTTTTCTAAGATTCACACAAAACTTTCTTGTTTTACTAATACCATAACTAGATAAAAGCTTCCATAGTTAGAGACATGAAATAGCAATAAAGTGACAATAGGAAGATTTTATCAATTAACTCCTTAAGAACAAAGTTATAATCACCTGACTAAGGTATTTGACACTCTCAGGAGACAGCTATGGCGAGTCTCGACTTAAACCTATGGTTAGGGCTGGGGTTGCAGGAATCACTTCCGTTTCACTAACCTTTTTGCAGCATTTTGATCTTAGGGTTAGCTTACTGCATTGAATCTCTGATCGAACACTGTACTATCTTCTTGATGTGCTTGCAATTCCCGATCTAACCACAGGGTGGCTAGTTAAATCACGTCGTGTCTTAAATGACGATGTTGCGATTTTCAGTTTAGCCTAGTTTTTCCGTGCGGATATGAAAAGCCCCAAAATAATTTTTATATGTGGAAAATGATAATTGAAAATTTGCTACGAAATGCGCTATTTGGATTTCAAAATATTTGTGATTTTTAAAAGTGTTTCGTGAGCTCAAATGAAATGAAATGAGCTAACCAGTCAGTTAGCAAGTTGGTCAGCCACTTAATAACCCACCAAGTCAGCTAGCAAGTCACCCAGTCATTGAGCAACTCACTCAGTCAGTCAGTCAGTTAGCCAGTCAGGCAACCAGTCAGTTAGCCAGTTACTCACTATTCAGTCACTCAGTCTCTCCCATACCCAGCGACAGATGTAACAGAGGACTAACACGGTTGCGGAAAATTCAGCCAGTCTTGGTCTCGGGGTCCACCGGGTTAAGAGCAAGCGCCTCATAAACAAAAGAACCCCATATTACTGAAGGGTGAGAAATTAGAAGACATGACAAGTATTACTTACCAAGGTGGCATTTTTCAAAACTGAAGTACAGTGGCACAGATGCCGATGTAAAAGTGAGAATTGGCAGGGCGAGAGCAGTCTTCCTCCAATTGGAGAACATCAAACTCAGGATCTTTAACACCATAGTTAAACCTTTCCTGCTGTAGATTGCGTTGAAATCTGTAAGAAAACAGTCAAATCCAGCTTAAATGCAATGTTTCAGCGACATTTGGCCAAAAAGTAAAAAGTGCTAAGTTTACCCTAAAGCGCGCTAGTCTTGTACTTTTAGTAAAGTCAGCTGTTTTCCAGTTAAAAACGCTGGAAACAGGCCAAAACGTAATGTTTTCAGTTACATTGATATATACAATCTACAAGAAAACAGCAGTGAAAGGCAAAAATTAGGCGAAAAAAGAAAGTTTTCAACGACACTCAGCCGAAAGTGCGAAAAACTCGCTCATTTTGGTAAAAACACGGCTTTGCAAAAAGTATGTGCAAACAATCCGAAACGCACATTTTCTTATCACATTACGATGACATCGGTAATAAAACACAAGCCCATAACAAGCTCAAATCGGGCTCAAGTAACACGGTTTTCTAAAGGTATCTGAAAACAAGCAAAAACGCACATTTTTCATTAGATTCCGTTGAAATCCGTAAGAAAACATCAATTTTAGAGGAAATGCAATGTTTTTAGCGAAATTTGGCGAAAAAGTAGAGTGCTTAAGTTTGCTCTAAAACAAGCTCAAATAGGGCTCAAAAACACGGTTTAGCCAGAAGTCTTTGCAAACAAGAAGAGATGCATTCTTTTAATCGAGAGATTTAGCGGAGCTTCCGTAAATGTATATCTAGCCCTTCACTTTATTCCAAATTCTCAACACTGGCTGTCGAGGACGTTATCTAGTGACTAGGGGACCAGTCTATGTTTGAGAGGAGAGAAAGGTGGGGAACCGCTCCGACAAATTTCTCCAACGTGTCACCCTCCGCTGGTAAGCGTAGAAAATTAAAAAGAAGCAACTTTTAACTTTTAACTTGAGGTAAACCTGTTATTTTTTAGATGTCCTTGGACAGTCTGCGTCTCGTTATTCATACACGGCGTCCTTTTAAGAGTTTTCTGTTATTTTTCTCGGTAACCTCTGCATATAATGTCACTGTTCGATACATGATCTTTGCAACTCTAGCTACTGAAATACGAAATTTATCTTGCATCTTTTTTTTTTCCTTGCGAAAGTCTGATTTAAACAAAGCCAAGCTAGAACAAGATTATATTTCAAACTTGATGTTTAAGGATTCAATAACGATGATTTTTGTAGAAACCCAGAAAAAATAACTAGATCTCATTCGTATATGTAAGTTACAGAAATTAATTACAAAACATCAATAAAGTTTTCTCGTTAGTTTTAAAGCTGAGTTGACGTTGTTATTGGCCTTAAAGTGGTTGTAAATGGTATCTCATGTCAGCCTATAGATGAACCTCCTGGATTAAAGCAACATTTTAACACAACAAGAAACTATATTGATCCGAAAAAAGTATTAATTTGACCATCTGCTAAGACTTTCACCGGTTCACTAAGACAAAATTTTAACATGAAAGTTTTTAAAAGGGCTTCGATATTTGTTGAAATTGGATAACTCATGCTCACAACTTAGGTTATACATTAAATTCACAGCTGTCTTCCATTTTTTCACTAATGTTGTAACAAGCTGGAAAATCGTTGTAATATATATTTCAACCCAACTATTCTCTACATGTGTGCCCCTAAACATTAAAGAGAAGGCAGTGAAAACATAAATTAAAAGGGGGGATGCTCATTAACTTCAGCTTTAATTGTGGATGGATCCTTGCTTTTCCAGATTCCCAACCTTTAAAACTCATACAATTTGCGGCCAATTCCTGGCATGTATAGCAATGTTTACTCTAGATATCAGCAGTTGTAAGAACACCAGGCACTATTGAGACCTTGAGCCTGAGTATTCAATGCCATCCAAGTAACCTGTTATAGTATGTATACAACATGTTACAATCATGAAACTGCAGTACACATATATGATTTTCAAATATTCAAAATTCATTGATATATATCACTTTAACGGGTTTCAACCAACATAATGACCAGCTCCCAGTTGGCTGGTTAGCTCAGTTGATAGAGCACTGCACCGGTATTGTAGTATGGGTCTGAATTTTTTTTCAGGCCCTATTTCCACCCATTAGATAAGTACACATATATGACTTTCATATTTTCAAAATTCAGGAATAAAGCTATTGACACATTCTATCTTACAAGAAAAACATCTGTGAAGCTATAATTACAATTTACCTTTCATGTAAGCAAGCCATATTAAAACATACGATATGAATAAATTTAATCTGATTATCTCACCAAGTTTAACTGCAGCATCCACGATCTAATAAACTTGTCTTTGAATGGGAAAATTAAAACCTGACTGTGTTTTTCTCACCACTACCATTCTATTATCACAAATCAATCTCATAAAACTTAATAATAACAATAAGAATTATGAGAAGATTGAAATCAATAATTCACTTCCTTCTCTGTGACAGCTTAGAAATTAAACACAAAGGCTACCAGCAGCAGGTTTTCTCATTGTAACTGCAGGTTTCATAACATCAGATATTCATCACATCATTATTTCATACATGTATTTGAAAGCATTGGTAGATTTTAATCGTTATGATATCAATTATTGCCCCACTTTAAGACACATAGTCATATGTATAAGGAAGATGGCAAATAAGTAAAACTGTATCATACTCCACTCTGTAGGATAACATTCCAAATTCATTGAAATAAAGTTGACTTTGTAATTCAGGTTTTAGAAATAGAAATGTGTGATACCTCTTTATTAGGACCAGGCAGCAATGCCACTTACAAATTTTCAAACAGCAAATGCCAAAAAACTTAGAGATGGAATTTAACTACAATAGAGCTACTAAAATATGGCATATCTTTTTAATGAGACTTTAATCATTGGCTGGCACACAGATATATAGAAGAGGCTTTGTAAAGACCAGGGCAGTCACATTGCAGATTTCTGAGAATCATACTATGTCAGGGAGACTAATGACACCTGTTCAGGTGAGTTTACCTTGGAAAGAGACCCCTGCAACAGTTATGTTTTATCTTCACACACTTGAATTAAAAAAAAAAAATTAATTATTTGCAAGCAGTTTACATCAAAAGAACCTCATTAAAATAAAATAGAGCAGAAGGATATTAACTTCATTTAAATGCCTAGAATCGTACGAAAATTTTGAAATGTGCCTCATTTGTGGTATAGATACGAATCACTTATTCAAATTGCAAGGGTGTAAGTCAATGAATCCAAAAGAAAATATTCAAGCAGGTTATAGACATGGTTCATGAATTGTAAACTAGTAATATATGTGAAAAAAGTTTACTGGAATTCGGCTTTCTGTATTTGTGATGTTGATACGAACTTATCGTTAATGATCACTTATGAAGTTTACTGGGTGTAACTCAATGAATTGAATGCAAACTAACCGTTAGATCACCTAAACGGATTCAGATTATGTGAAAAGAACTCCTCTTGAATTTGAAACTGTAAACAACGACTACTAATTACGCTTACCATGGTGTTAACCAGCGTGCTTATGAGCACACTGTAAAGACTCGATCCGTTTCAGTACGCGATCACAGCTCTAATGCTTCTTGCAAAATACAATGAAAATCATTTGCCAAGACTGATTCTTCAGCTTCCAGCGTCAGAGGAAAACAGCAGTTATCCGCCTTAATCAAGGCGTGTGTAGCTTAGCTCAGTAATTAGATCAGTTAGTCAACGAGTCACAGCCGGTGAGGCGCCAGTAAGTCAGCCAGCCAATCAGTCAGCCACTCAGTAACCGCTAAGTTAGCCGCTCAGTTACCAGTTCGTCGGTAAGTGAGTTAGCCAGCGAGGTACCAGAGAGACAGTCTATCAATTAGTTAGACAGCCAGTCGCCAGTCAGTAGCCAGTAACTCAATCAGTCAGTAAGGCAAGCGATGAACAAGTCAGTCAGTCGGTCAGTTACCAGTCAGTCAGTTAAACAGTAAACCAACTCTTCTATTATCCAGTCAGTCACCACGTTAGCGAGTCAGTTAACCAGTCAGTCATCAGTCAGTCAGCCAGTCAGACACCAAACCGTCATCAAGGCAGTAAACCAGTCAGACCGCCGGTCAGGTACGTAGTGAGTAAGTCGACTAGTCATCCATTCAATCAATCACCAGGCAGTTAGTCAATCCGTAAGCCACTCAGTCACAAGTCGGTCACCAAGTCACTTAACCAGTCAGTCAACCAATTAGTCAACCAATTAGACAGCCGACAGGAACCAGTGAGTCAGTCAACTATTCAGTCAGCCAGTCAGGTATCACCGAGGAGGTGAACCAGTCAGTCAGCCAGTCAATCACCAGTCCGTTGGCCACTCACTCACAAGTCAATTCTCAAGTCAGTCACCGGTCAGTCAGCAAGGCGGTAAACCAATCTGTCCATTAGTCACTCGCCAGTCATTCGGACACTCAGTTAGCCAGTCATTCACCAATAGGTCAGCAAGTCAGTCAACCATTCAGATATACAGTCAGCTACCAGTAATTCACTAAATCGCTCAGGCAACTAGTCACCGAGACAATCACTAGTAGATTAGCCAGACAGTGTACCAGATACTCAGCCGGTCATATACCAGCAAGTCAGTCAGCCACTCAGTCACTCAGTCAACAAGTCAGTCAGCCAGTCAGTCACCACTCAGTCTCTCCATTACCAGTAGGAAAGTCAACCAGTCAGTGAGCCGGTCAGGTACCAGCGATTCAGTCAGCCAAACAGTCAGAGACTAGTCACCCACGAATACCTCTGTCCACAAGTCAATCAACCAGCCAGTCAGCCAGTCATTCAACCAGCCAGTCAGCGACTTAAGTACCAGTGAGTCAGTCAACCAATTAGTGAGCAACTCAGGCCCGTCAAATAACCACTTAGTCACAAGTCGGTCAAGAATTCAGTCGGTCAACCAGTCAGCCAGTCACTCTTCAGTCCCTAGCCATTGAGTGAGTCACTCAACCATTCAGTGAATCAGTCAGTCAGTTACCCAATCACACAGCCGTTCAGGTACCAGTGAGTTCAGTCAACAAGTCCATTGGCCAGTCGCTAGCCAGTCAGTTTCCCACTCAGTCACCAGTCGGTCCACAAGTCGGTAAACAAGTCAAATAGCCAATCACGCACCAGGGAGTCAGTCACCCACTCAACCACACAGTCCCTCGCCAGTCAATAACCAGTAATTGTGTCAATCAGTCACTCAAGCGGTCAGGTACCACTAAGTCTGTCAACCAGTAAGTCAGCTAGTCAGTCAACCAGTCAGTCAGTCAGTCAGTCAGACCGTCAGCCAGTCAGCCAATCAGCTACCAAGCCAGTCACCAGTTGGTCTTCGAGGCAGTTAAGTAGTCAGTCACCAGGTCAGGTACCAGTAAGTCAGTCAACTACTCAGTCAACCAGTCAGTCAATGACGCCGTCATCCAGTGAGTTATTCAGTCTGTCATCGAATTATTTCGATAATCAATCAAAAGTCAGTTAGCCAATCAATCAGCAGTCAGTCAGCAATGCACTGAACCATTCGGTCAGCCGCTCAGGTACCAGTGACTCAGTCAACCAATCAGTCGTTTACTCACTCACCAGTCAGTTAGCCAGACAGTTGACCAGTCAGTCACCAGCCGTCCAAAATGTCATTTAGCCAGTGATTCAACCTATCAGGCAGCAATTCACTCAGTCCGTGAATGGAAATTTGGTCAGTTAGCCGGTCAAGCTCCAGTGACTCAGTCAACCAGTCAGTTAGCCAATTAGTCACAAATCGGTCAACAAGGAGTCAATAACTCATAGGGACCAATTAGGTAACATTGAGTCCGTTAAGCAGTCAGTCAGCTGGTTACATACCCGTGGGTCACTCAACCAGTGAGTCAGCTGTCAGTCAACCAGTTAATCAACCAGTCAGTCAGACGTTCAGTTACCAGTGAGTCAGCCAATCAGTCATTAAGCCAGTCAGTTAGCAGTCAGTTAGGGAGTCAGTCACTGGCTGGTCACAAGTGAGTTAACCAGTCAGATAGGCGCTCGGGTACCAATGACTCAGTCAAACAGTCACCGAGTCAGTCAATCGCCAGAAAGTAACCATCAGTCATCCTTACAGGAGCTAATGACTCAGTCAACAAGTCAATCGAACAGTCAGTCAGCGGATCAGGTATCAGTGAGTCAGTCGACCATTTAATCAACATGTCACTAGTCAGTCACTAATTGGTGACAAGTGAGTTGACCACTCAGCTCAAGTACCAATGACTCAGTCAAACGACCACTGAGTCAGTCAGTGGCCAGTCAGCAAACATGAACTCATTCAGTCAGTTGACCAGTTAGTGAGCCAGTCAGTCATCCTTTCAGAAGCTAATGAGTCAGTGAACCAGTCAGTCGAAGAGTCAGTAAGCCGATCAGGTACCAGTGACTCAGTCGACCAGTCAGTCACCAGGTCACTAGTCAGTCAGCCAGTCAGTTAGCCAGTGAGTCACCAGTCGGTAATCAGGCTAGTCAACCAGTTAGTCAATTGGCCAAGCAACCGGTCAGTGAGCTGGTCAGCTAAAAGCGAGTCAGTCAACCAGATAGTAAACTAGTCAGTCACCAGGCAATTAGCTCGACGTCAGTCGGTCAGAACGTCTGTCAACAAACAAGTCAGATTGCCCGTGACGTACCAGTGAGTCAGTCAAACAGTACGTCAGGCGCTCACTTACCAGTTATTCAGTCAACTAGTCAGTTAGTTAGTTAGTACGTTACTCAGGCAGTCACCAGTCGGTGAGTCAGTACCAGGTCAGTCTACTAATCAGCTGAGCAAGTCACCCACCAGTCAGTCAGCAAAGCAATCAACCAGTCACTCATTCAGTCGGCGAACTATTAGTCATTCGCCCTAGTCAGTTATTTGGTTAGCTAGTCAGGTAGTGTTAGTCAACCTGTCAGTCACCAGTAGCCAGTAAATCAACTCTTCAATTATCCAGTCAGTGAGCAGTCAGTTAGCTAGTCAGTTAACCACTGAGTCAACAGTCAGTTAGCCAGTCAAACACCAGACAGTCATCAAGGCAGTAGACCAGTCAGTCCGCTGGTCAAGCAACCAGTCAGTCAGTGGATCAGGTACCAGAGAGTCAGTCGATCAGTCAGTCACCGGGTCAATAGTCAGTCAGGCAGTCAGTTAGCCAGTGAGTAACCAGTCGGTCACCAGGCTAGTCAACCAGTTAGTCAAGTGGACAAGCACCCAGTCAGTACGCTGGTCAGCTAAAAGTGAGTCGGTCAACCAGTTAGTTAAAAAGTCAGTCACCAGTCAGCTAGCTCGTCGTTGGTCGGTCAGCAGGTCTGTCAACAGGTCAGATGGCCCGTCACGTACCAGTGAGTCAGTCAAACAGTACGTCAGGCGCTCACTTACCAGTGAGTTTGCCAGCCACTCAACCAGCCACTCAACCAGTTTGTCAACCGTTCATGTACCAGTGAGTCAGTCAAGCAGAGTGTCAGGCGGCCACGTACTAGTGAGTTGTCAAACAATCAGTCGGTAACCAGTAACTCAGTCGGTCAATCAGTCAGACAACCAGCCAGTCAACCACCATCTCAGCCGTCCAAGTACCAGGCGCTTCGAAAGGCAGTCAACAAGCTTTTCAGCTGTTCAGGTGACAGTGAGTTCGTCACTAGTCAGCCAGTCGCTCATCAAGGTATTCATTTGGACGATACACCAGTCAGTCAACCAGGCAGCAGCCTCAATTTAAGTCATTTAGCCAGTCAGCTACCCACACAGATAGTCAATCAGCCGGTTAGGTACCAGTTAGTCAGTCAACTAGTCAGTCAGTCAGCCAGTCAGTGACCCAGGCAGTCACCAGTCGGTGAGTCGGTACCAAGTCAGTCTACTAATCAGTTGAGCAAGTCACCTACCAGTCAGTCAGTCAACCAGTCAGTCATTCAGTCGGCGAACTATTAGCCATTCGCCCTAGTCAGTTAGTCGGTTAGCCAGTCAGGTAGCAGTGTTAGTCAACCTGTCAATCACCAGTAAGCAGTAAATCAACTCTTCAATTACCCAGTCAGTGAGCGCTCAGTTAGCTAGTCAGTTAACCACTCAGTCACAGTTCCGTTACCCAGTCAGATACAGGACGGTCTCAGCAAGGCAGTAGATCAGTCAGTCCTCCAGTCAGGTTCTCAGTGAGTCAGTCGACTAGTCATCCATTCAATCAGTCACAAGGGAGTTAGTAAATCTGTACGCCAATCAGTCACGAGTCGGTCAGCAGGTCACCTAACCAGTGACTAACTTAACCAGTTAGACCACCAATCAGACAACCGAAAGGAACGGTGAGTCAGTCAATTATTCAGTCAGCTGGTCAGGAATCACCGCGGAGGTCAACCAGTCAGTCAGCCAGTCAATCACCAGTCCGTTAGCCAGTCCGATTCTTAAGTCAGTCACCAGTCAGTCAGCAAGGCGGTAAACCAATCAATCAGCCAGTCACTCGCAAGTCATTCGGACACTAAGTTAGCCAGTCATTCACCAATCGGTCAGCAAGTCAGTCAACCATTTAGATAGACAGTCAGGTATCAGTAATTCACTCGATCGCTCAGGCGACTAGTCACTGAGACAATCACTAGTAGACTAGCCAGGCAGTGTACCACATACTCAACCCTTCATGTACCAGCAAGTCAGTCAGCCACTCAGTCACTCAGTCAACAAGTCAATCAGTCTCTCCATTACCAGTCGGTTAGCAAGGAGGTCAACCTGTCAGTCAGCCCGTCAGGTACCAGCGATTCAGTAAGCCAATCAGACAAACAGTCAGACACTAGTCAGCCACCAATACGTCTCTCAGCAAGTCCATCAACCAGCCAGTCAACCAGTAGTTCAACCGGGCAGTCAGTGACTCAAGTACCAGGGAGTCAGTCAACCAGACAGTGAGCCACTCAGTCCCAGTCAAAAAACCACTTAGTCACAAGTCGGTCAAGAAGTCAGTCAACCAGTCAGCCAGCCATTTGACCAGTCACTCTTCAGTCACTAGCCGTTGAGTGAGTCATTCAATCATTCAGAGAACAAGTCAGTCAGTTAAACGGTCACACAGCCGATCAGGTACCAGTGAATTCAGTCTACAAGTCCGTTGGCCAGTCACTAACCAGTCAGATTCCCACTCAGTCACCAGTCGGTCAACAAGTCAGTAAACAAGTCAAATAGACAATCGAGCACTAGGGAGTAGGTCAACCAATCCACCACAAAGTCCCTCGCCTGTAAATAACCAATAATTCTGTATATCAGTCAGTCAGGCGGTCAGGTACCACTAAATCAGTCAAGCAGTAAGTCAGCTACTCAGTTAGTCAGTCAGGCAGTCAGTCACACAGCCAGCTATTCAGCTACCAAGCAAATCCCCAGTTGGTCTGTGAGGCAGTTAAGTAGTCAGTCACCAGGTCAGGTACCAGTAAGTCAGTCAACTAGTTAGTCACCAGTCAGTAACTCAGTAACTCATCGATAGGCGCTCTGGTACCAATGACTCAGTCAAACAGTCACCGAGTCAGTCAATCGCCAGAGAGTAACCATAAACTCATTCAGTCAGTTGGCCAGTTAGTGAGCCACTCAGTCATCCCTACAGGAGGTAATGAGTCAGTCAACCAGTCAATCAAACAGTCAGTAAGCGGATCAGGTATCAGTGAGTCAGTCGACCAGTCAATCAACATGTCCCTAGTCAGTCACTAATCGGTCACAAGTGAGTTGACCAGTCAGCTCAGGTACCGATGACTCAGTCAAACGACCACTGAGTCAGTCAGTGGCCAATCAGCAAACATGAACTCATTCAGTCAGTTGACCAGTTAGTGAGCTAGTCAGTCATCCTTTCAGAAGCTAATGAGTCAGTGAACCAGTCAGTCGAAGAGTCAGTACCAGTGACTCAGTCGACCAGTCAGTCACCAGGTCGCTAGTCAGTCAGCCATTCAGTTAGCAATTGAGTCACCAGTTGGTCATCAGGCTAGTCAACCAGTTAGTCAATTGGTCAAGCAACCAGTCAGAGGGCTGGTCAGCTAAAAGTGAGTCAGTCAACCAGTTAGTTAACTAGTCAGTCACCAGGCAATTAGCTCGATGTAAGTCGGTCAGCACCTCTGTCAACAAACAAGTCAGATTGCCCGTGACGTACCAGGGAGTCAGTCAAACAGTACGTCAGGCGCTCACTTACCAGTTAATCAGTCAACTGGTCAGTCAGTCAGCTTGTAAGTTACCCAGGCAGTCACCAGTCGGTGAGTCAGTACCAGATCAGTCTACTAATCAGCTGAGCAAGTCACCCACCAGTCAGTCAGCAGAGCAGTCAACCAGTCACTCATTCAGTCGGCGAACTACCAGTCATTCCCCCTAGTCAGTTACTCAGTTAGCTAGTCAGGTAGTGTTACTCAACCTGTCAGTCACCAGTAACCAGTAAATCAACTCTGCAATTATCCAGTCAGTGAGCAGTCAGTTAGCTAGTCAGTTAACCACTGAGTCAACAGTCAGTTAGCCAGTCAAACACCAGACAGTCATAAAGGCAGTAGACCAGTCAGTCCGCTGGTCAAGCAACCAGTCAGTCAGTGGATCAGGTACCAGAGAGTCAGTCGATCAGTCAGTCACCAGGTCAATAGTCAGTAAGCCAGTCAGCTAGCCAGTAAGTAATCAGTCGGTCACCAGGCTAATCAGCCAGTTAGTCAAGTGGTCAAGCACCCAGTCAGTAAGCTGGTCAGCTAACAGTGAGTCAGTCAACCAGTTAGTTAACCAGTCAGTCACCAGTCAGCTAGCTCGTCGTTAGTCGGTCAGCAGGTCTGTCAACAAGTCAGATGGCTCGTCACGTACCAATGAGTAAGTCAAACAGTACGTCAGGCACTCACTTCCTAGTGAGTTTGTCAGCCAGTCAACCAGCCACTCAACCAGTTTGTCAGCTGCTCATGTACCAGTGAGTCAGTCAAGCAGAGTGTCAGGCGGCCGCGTACTAGTGAGTTGTCAAACAATCAGTCAGTAACCAGTAACTCAGTCAGTCAGTCAGTCAGTCAACCAGCCAGTCAACCACCATCTCAGCCGTGCAAGTACCAGGCGCTTCGAAAGGCAGTCAACAAGCTTTTCAGCTGTTCAGGTAACAGTGAGTCCGTGACTAGTCAACCAGTCGCTCAGGAAGGTATTCAACCAGACGATACACCAGTCAGTCAACCAGGTACCAGCCTGCCAGTAACTCATTCAGCCAGTCAGCTACCCACACAGATAGTCAATCAGCCGGTTAGGTACCAGTTAGTCGGTCAACTAGTCAGTCAGTAAGCCATTCAGTTACCCAGGCAGTCACCAGTCGGTGAATCGGTACCAAGTCAGTCTACTAATCAGTTGAGCAAGTCACCTACCAGACAGTCAGTCAATCAGTCAGTCATTCAGTGGGCGAACTACCAGTCATTCGCCCTAGTCACTTAGTCGCTTAGCCAGTCAGGTAGCAGTGTTAGTCAAACTGTCAATCACCAGTAGGCAGTAAATCAACTCTTCAATTGCTTAGGTATCAACGCGGAAGTCAACCAGTCAGTCAGTTAGTCAATCACCAGTCCGTTAGCCAGTCCGTTAGCAAGGCGGTAAACCAATCAATCAGCCGGTCACTCGCCAGTCATTCGGACACTCAGTTAGCCAGTCATTCACCAATCGGTCAGCAAGTCAGTCAACCATTCGGATAGACAATCAGGTATCAGTAACTCACTCGATCACTCAGGCAACTAGTCACTGAGGCAATTACTAGTGGATTAGCCAGGCAATGTACCAGATTCTCAGCCCTTCATGTACCAGCAAGTCAGTCAGCCACTCAGTCACTCAGTCAACAGGTCAGTCAGTCAGTCACCAATCAGTCTCTCCGTTACCAGTCGGTTAGCAAGAAGGTCAACCTGTCAGTCAGCCGGTCAGGTACCAGCGATTCAGTCAGCCAATCAGACAAAAGCCAGTCAACCACTAGTTCAACCGGGCAGTCAGTGACTCAAGTACCATTGTCAACCAGTCAGTGGGCAACTCAAGTCAACCAGTAAGTGAGTCACTCAGTCCCAGTCAAAAAACCACTTAGTCACAAGTCGGTCAAGAAGTCAGTCAACCAGTCAGCCAGCCATTTGGCCAGTCACTCTTCAGTCGCTAGCCGTTGAGTGAGTCATTCAATCATTCAGAGAACAATCCAGTCAGTTACACGGTCACACAGCCGATCAGGTACCAGTGAGTTCAGTCTACAAGTCCGTTGGCCAGTCACTAACAAGTCAGATTCCCACTCAGTCACCAGTCAGACCATCGAGACAGTCTAGACAGTCTAGAAAATCTAGTCAGACAGTCAGACAGTCTAGACAATTGAGCACTAGGGAGTAGGTCAACCAATCCACCACACAGTCCCACGCCAGTAAATAACCAATAATTCTGTATATCAGTCAGTCAGGCGGTCAGGTACCACTAAATCAGTCAAGCAGTAGGTCAGCTACTCAGTTAGTCAGTCAGGCAGTCAGTCACACAGCCAGCTATTCAGCTACCAAGCAAATCACCAGTTGGTCTGTGAGGCAGTTAAGTAGTCAGTCACCAGGTCAGGTACCAGTAAGTCAGTCAACTAGTTAGTCACCAGTCAGTAACTCATCAAATGGTCAGTAATTCAGTTAACCAGTCAGTCATCCAGTCAGTCAATCACGCCGCCAACCAGTGAGTTATTCAGTCAGTCATCCAATTATTCAGACAAGCAATCAACAGTCAGTCAGTAATGCACTGAACTAGTCGCTCAGATGCCCGAGATTCAGTTAACCAAACAGTTGTTTAGTCAGTCAAAAGTCAGTTACCCAGTCAGTTAACCAGTCTGTTACCAGCCGGCTAACATGTCAGTTACACAGTGAGTCAACTTGTCAGGCAACAGTTCACTCAGTCAGTGAATGGAAATTTTGTCAGTTAGCCGGTCAAGTACCAGTGACCCAATCAACCAGTCAGTCACCAGTCAGTTAGCCAATCAGTGACCAATCGGTCAAAAAGGAGTCAACAACTCATAGGGGCCAATCAGGTAACATTGAGTCAGTCAAGAAGTCAGTCAGCTGGTCAGATATCCGTGGGTCAGTCAACCAGTCAGTCAACCAGTCACTGACCAGTCAGTCAACCAGGTGATCAACCAGTCAGTCAAACGGTCAGCTAACAGTGAGTCAGTCAAGCAGTCATTCAGGCAGTCACTTAGCTGTGAGTTGGTCAGCCAGTCAGTCAGTCAGTCAACCAGTCAGTCAACCAACCAGTTAGTCAGCTGTACAGTTACCAGTTAGTCAGTCAAGCAGCCACCTACTAGTGAGTTAGTCAAAAATTCAGTCATTGACCATTAACTCAGTCAGTCAGTCAGTAAGTCAACCAGACAGTCAACCACCATCTCAGCCGTCCAGGTACCAGTCGGTTAGCAAGGCAGTCAACCAGAGTTTCCGCTGTTCAGGTAACAGTGAGTCAGTCACTAGTCAACCAGTCGCTCAGCTTGGGATTCAACCACACTAGCAAGCCAGTCATCCGGTCAGGCAACTAGTCAGTTACCTGGTCAGCCAACAGTGAGCAGGTTAACAAATTACTTAACCAGGCAGCCACCAGTCAATTAGCCCGTCGTCAGTCGATCAGCACGTCAAACAACAAACCAGTCGGTCACCAGTGAAATTACCCACAGTCATCAGTTGCTCAGCAAGTCAGTTAACCAGGGAAATAGCCAGTCAAGTACCAGTGAATCAAATGTGCCAAATCTTCCTCAACTCATGCCGAAAATACAGTGTTGCAAAAACTATCAACCAATAAGAGAAAACGGCACCTTTGCACTGATCTGTGTTGAAATCCGTAACAAACGACTTAAATCCAGTCGACACCCCATGCTTTTTGCGAAATGTGGCCAGAGAGTGAAATGCACCAAGTCTTTCTCAATTCACGATAGAAATACTGTTTTGCAATAACTATCTGCAAACAAGCCTAAGCCGTATTTTTTCATCGAGTAGGGCTAAAATTGTTAAGAAATCACTAAGAGCCAGTCGATAGCCCATCTTTTCTCTAGGATTTAACCAGAGACTGAAATGGGCCAACTCTCGCTTAACTCACGCTAGAAATCCGGGGTTGCAAAAGCTATCTACAAACAGGCCAAAACAAAAGGTTTTCATTGATTTGGGTTGAATTTCGTACGAAACCACCAATATTCAGTCATTACCCTATCTTCTCTGCAAAATGTGGCCAGAGAGCGAAATGCGCAAAATCTTTGTCAACTCACTATAGAAATACTGTTTTGCAATAACTATCTGCAAACAAGCCTAAACCGTATTCGTTTTATTGAATATGGCTGAAATTGGTAAGAAATCACTAAAAGCCAGTCGATACCCCATCTTTTCTCTAATATTTAACCAGAGAGTGAAATGGGCCAACTCCCCCTTAACTCACGCTCAAAATACGGTTTTGCCAAAGCTATCTACAAACAGGCCAAAACAAAACTTTTTCGTTGATTTGGGTTGAAATTCGTAAGAAACCACCAATATTCAGTCGTTATCCAATCTTTTCTGCAGAATGTGGCCATAGAGTGAAATGCCCTAGGTCTTTCTCAACTCACAATAGACATACTGTTTTGCAAAAACTATCTGCAAACAAGCATAAACCACATTTTTTTATTGATTAGAGTTGAAATTCGTCAGCAAACATGAAGATCTAGTCGATATCCCTCTTTACTTCCAAACTTGGCCCGAGCGAAATGCGCCAAATCTTGTTCAACTGGTGGTAGAAATACGGTTTTATAAAAACTATCTGGTAACAAGCCAAAACCACATTTTTTCATTGATTTGGGTTCAAATTGCTAAGAAAACACTAAAATTCAGTCGATACCCCATCTTTTCTGTGAGATTTGTCCAGAGAGTAAAATGCGCCAAGTCTTTCCCTACTCACGCTGGAAATACAGTTTTGCAAAAGCTGTATGGAAATAACACAAAATGGCACTTTTGCACTAATTTCTGTTGAAATTCGTTAGAAACAACCAAAATCCAGTCGATACCCCATCTTTTCTGCGAAATGTGACCAGAGACTGAAATGCGCCGTCTTTCTCAACTCACGATAGAAATACTGTTTTGCAAAAACTATCTGCAAACAAATCTAAACCACATCTTTTCATTGATTACGGTTTAAAATTCGTAAGAAGCAACGAAAATCCAGTCAATACCCCCATCTTTTGTTGGAAACTTGGCCAGAGTGAAATGCGCCAAATCTTGCTCAACTCGCTATAGAAAAATGGTCTTGCAACAACTATCTGGAAACAAGGCATAACCGCATTTTTTAATTCGTTTGCTTTAAAATTTGTACGATACCCTATCTATTCTGTGATAGTTGACCAGTCAGTCAGTCAGTCACTGGTCAGTTAGCAAGTCATAAACACGCTGGTCAGTTAGCCAGTCAGTCGCTATTCCCTTAACAGGGCAGTCAAGGAGTAGGTCATCGGGTCAGGTAACAGTGAGTTAGTCAGTCAGTCAGTCATTTGTCACTTAGGCAGTCAGTCACTACTTAATTACCCAGTCAGTATTCCGTCAAGAAGGCACTTAAGGAGCCAGTCAGTGGTTGAGGTACCACTGAGCTGATCAGTTAGTAAGTTACAAGTCAGCCAACTAGTCACTAACCCAGTCAGTAACCAGCAGTTTAGCAAGGCCCTTAAGATTTCCGTCGGCGGATTAGCTACCAATGTGTCGGGCAATGAGTCAGTCACAAGTGACTTAGCCATTCAGGCACAAGTCAGTCAGTACACCGGTCAGTCAGCTGATGAGTTACCAGGGGAGGAAGTCAACCATCAATCAGCCAGTAAGATACTTGATCAGTTAGCCAGTCATTTCTAATTCAGCCATCAAGGCAATCAATAAGTCTGTCAGCAGCTAGGGTACCAGTGAGTCTATCAGTCGGTCAGGCACCAGTAAGTCAGACAGCCAATAACTCCTTCGTCAGTCGGCCAGTCAGTCACTCGTAAGCTAACCAATCATTCACTAGTCCGTCAGCAAGGTAAGCCAAAAGTCAGTCAGTGGATAAGGCACCAGTTAGTCGATCAGTCATTCAGTCACCGGTCAGTGAGCAAGTCAGTCATCAATCGGTGAGCCAGTCAGTCACTGGTCAGTTGGTCAGGCAGTCATTAGTCTGTCAGCAAGTCACGTCAGAAGCATTCTCATTGCCCTTCAGTTTCCTTGGGCAAGTGGCCAGATGGCAATTATCTTGCTGAGCCCAACACATTTTTCATTAACCTAATAGTTTAAAAAATGTTACCAGCACTTTCTTTTCTAATCCCAAATTAAGCCCTGCAAGGCTTTTGACCACTACTCTACCCTTCTAAATCCCTATTCTTTTCTAAGATTCACACAAAACTTTCTTGTTTTACTAATACCATAACTAGATAAAAGCTTCCATAGTTAGAGACATGAAATAGCAATAAAGTGACAATAGGAAGATTTTATCAATTAACTCCTTAAGAACAAAGTTATAATCACCTGACTAAGGTATTTGACACTCTCAGGAGACAGCTATGGCGAGTCTCGACTTAAACCTATGGTTAGGGCTGGGGTTGCAGGAATCACTTCCGTTTCACTAACCTTTTTGCAGCATTTTGATCTTAGGGTTAGGGTTAGCTTACTGCATTGAATCTCTGATCGAACACTGTACTATCTTCTTGATGTGCTTGCAATTCCCGATCTAACCACAGGGTGGCTAGTTAAATCACGTCGTGTCTTAAATGACGATGTTGCGATTTTCAGTTTAGCCTAGTTTTTCCGTGCGGATATGAAAAGCCCCAAAATAATTTTTATATGTGGAAAATGATAATTGAAAATTTGCTACGAAATGCGCTATTTGGATTTCAAAATATTTGTGATTTTTAAAAGTGTTTCGTGAGCTCAAATGAAATGAAATGAGCTAACCAGTCAGTTAGCAAGTTGGTCAGCCACTTAATAACCCACCAAGTCAGCTAGCAAGTCACCCAGTCATTGAGCAACTCACTCAGTCAGTCAGTCAGTTAGCCAGTCAGGCAACCAGTCAGTTAGCCAGTTACTCACTATTCAGTCACTCAGTCTCTCCCATACCCAGCGACAGATGTAACAGAGGACTAACACGGTTGCGGAAAATTCAGCCAGTCTTGGTCTCAGGGTCCACCGGGTTAAGAGCAAGCGCCTCATAAACAAAAGAACCCCATATTACTGAAGGGTGAGAAATTAGAAGACATGACAAGTATTACTTACCAAGGTGGCATTTTTCAAAACTGAAGTACAGTGGCACAGATGCCGATGTAAAAGTGAGAATTGGCAGGGCGAGAGCAGTCTTCCTCCAATTGGAGAACATCAAACTCAGGATCTTTAACACCATAGTTAAACCTTTCCTGCTGTAGATTGCGTTGAAATCTGTAAGAAAACAGTCAAATCCAGCTTAAATGCAATGTTTCAGCGACATTTGGCCAAAAAGTAAAAAGTGCTAAGTTTACCCTAAAGCGCGCTAGTCTTGTACTTTTAGTAAAGTCAGCTGTTTTCCAGTTAAAAACGCTGGAAACAGGCCAAAACGCAATGTTTTCAGTTACATTGATATATACAATCTACAAGAAAACAGCAGTGAAAGGCAAAAATTAGGCGAAAAAAGAAAGTTTTCAACGACACTCAGCCGAAAGTGCGAAAAACTCGCTCATTTTGGTAAAAACACGGCTTTGCAAAAAGTATGTGCAAACAATCCGAAACGCACATTTTCTTATCACATTACGATGACATCGGTAATAAAACACAAGCCCATAACAAGCTCAAATCGGGCTCAAGTAACACGGTTTTCTAAAGGTATCTGAAAACAAGCAAAAACGCACATTTTTCATTAGATTCCGTTGAAATCCGTAAGAAAACATCAATTTTAGAGGAAATGCAATGTTTTTAGCGAAATTTGGCGAAAAAGTAGAGTGCTTAAGTTTGCTCTAAAACAAGCTCAAATAGGGCTCAAAAACACGGTTTAGCCAGAAGTCTTTGCAAACAAGAAGAGATGCATTCTTTTAATCGAGAGATTTAGCGGAGCTTCCGTAAATGTATATCTAGCCCTTCACTTTATTCCAAATTCTCAACACTGGCTGTCGAGGACGTTATCTAGTGACTAGGGGACCAGTCTATGTTTGAGAGGAGAGAAAGGTGGGGAACCGCTCCGACAAATTTCTCCAACGTGTCACCCTCCGCTGGTAAGCGTAGAAAATTAAAAAGAAGCAACTTTTAACTTTTAACTTGAGGTAAACCTGTTATTTTTTAGATGTCCTTGGACAGTCTGCGTCTCGTTATTCATACACGGCGTCCTTTTAAGAGTTTTCTGTTATTTTTCTCGGTAACCTCTGCATATAATGTCACTGTTCGATACATGATCTTTGCAACTCTAGCTACTGAAATACGAAATTTATCTTGCATCTTTTTTTTTCCCTGCGAAAGTCTGATTTAAACAAAGCCAAGCTAGAACAAGATTATATTTCAAACTTGATGTTTAAGGATTCAATAACGATGATTTTTGTAGAAACCCAGAAAAAATAACTAGATCTCATTCGTATATGTAAGTTACAGAAATTAATTACAAAACATCAATAAAGTTTTCTCGTTAGTTTTAAAGCTGAGTTGACGTTGTTATTGGCCTTAAAGTGGTTGTAAATGGTATCTCATGTCAGCCTATAGATGAACCTCCTGGATTAAAGCAACATTTTAACACAACAAGAAACTATATTGATCCGAAAAAGTATTAATTTGACCATCTGCTAAGACTTTCACCGGTTCACTAAGACAAAATTTTAACATGAAAGTTTTTAAAAGGGCTTCGATATTTGTTGAAATTGGATAACTCATGCTCACAACTTAGGTTATACATTAAATTCACAGCTGTCTTCCATTTTTCCACTAATGTTGTAACAAGCTGGAAAATCGTTGTAATATATATTTCAACCCAACTATTCTCTACATGTGTGCCCCTAAACATTAAAGAGAAGGCAGTGAAAACATAAATTAAAAGGGGGGATGCTCATTAACTTCAGCTTTAATTGTGGATGGATCCTTGCTTTTCCAGATTCCCAACCTTTAAAACTCATACAATTTGCGGCCAATTCCTGGCATGTATAGCAATGTTTACTCTAGATATCAGCAGTTGTAAGAACACCAGGCACTATTGAGACCTTGAGCCTGAGTATTCAATGCCATCCAAGTAACCTGTTATAGTATGTATACAACATGTTACAATCATGAAACTGCAGTACACATATATGATTTTCAAATATTCAAAATTCATTGATATATATCACTTTAACGGGTTTCAACCAACATAATGACCAGCTCCCAGTTGGCTGGTTAGCTCAGTTGATAGAGCACTGCACCGGTATTGTAGTATGGGTCTGAATTTTTTTTCAGGCCCTATTTCCACCCATTAGATAAGTACACATATATGACTTTCATATTTTCAAAATTCAGGAATAAAGCTATTGACACATTCTATCTTACAAGAAAAACATCTGTGAAGCTATAATTACAATTTACCTTTCATGTAAGCAAGCCATATTAAAACATACGATATGAATAAATTTAATCTGATTATCTCACCAAGTTTAACTGCAGCATCCACGATCTAATAAACTTGTCTTTGAATGGGAAAATTAAAACCTGACTGTGTTTTTCTCACCACTACCATTCTATTATCACAAATCAATCTCATAAAACTTAATAATAACAATAAGAATTATGAGAAGATTGAAATCAATAATTCACTTCCTTCTCTGTGACAGCTTAGAAATTAAACACAAAGGCTACCAGCAGCAGGTTTTCTCATTGTAACTGCAGGTTTCATAACATCAGATATTCATCACATCATTATTTCATACATGTATTTGAAAGCATTGGTAGATTTTAATCGTTATGATATCAATTATTGCCCCACTTTAAGACACATAGTCATATGTATAAGGAAGATGGCAAATAAGTAAAACTGTATCATACTCCACTCTGTAGGATAACATTCCAAATTCATTGAAATAAAGTTGACTTTGTAATTCAGGTTTTAGAAATAGAAATGTGTAATACCTCTTTATTAGGACCAGGCAGCAATGCCACTTACAAATTTTCAAACAGCAAATGCCAAAAAACTTAGAGATGGAATTTAACTACAATAGAGCTACTAAAATATGGCATATCTTTTTAATGAGACTTTAATCATTGGCTGGCACACAGATATATAGAAGAGGCTTTGTAAAGACCCAGGGCAGTCACATTGCAGATTTCTGAGAATCATACTATGTCAGGGAGACTAATGACACCTGTTCAGGTGAGTTTACCTTGGAAAGAGACCCCTGCAACAGTTATGTTTTATCTTCACACACTTGAATTAAAAAAGAAAAATTAATTATTTGCAAGCAGTTTACATCAAAAGAACCTCATTAAAATAAAATAGAGCAGAAGGATATTAACTTCATTTAAATGCCTAGAATCGTACGAAAATTTTGAAATGTGCCTCATTTGTGGTATAGATACGAATCACTTATTCAAATTGCAAGGGTGTAAGTCAATGAATCCAAAAGAAAATATTCAAGCAGGTTATAGACATGGTTCATGAATTGTAAACTAGTAATATATGTGAAAAAAGTTTACTGGAATTCGGCTTTCTGTATTTGTGATGTTGATACGAACTTATCGTTAATGATCACTTATGAAGTTTACTGGGTGTAACTCAATGAATTGAATGCAAACTAACCGTTAGATCACCTAAACGGATTCAGATTATGTGAAAAGAACTCCTCTTGAATTTGAAACTGTAAACAACGACTACTAATTACGCTTACCATGGTGTTAACCAGCGTGCTTATGAGCACACTGTAAAGACTCGATCCGTTTCAGTACGCGATCACAGCTCTAATGCTTCTTGCAAAATACAATGAAAATCATTTGCCAAGACTGATTCTTCAGCTTCCAGCGTCAGAGGAAAACAGTAGTTATCCGCCTTAATCAAGGCGTGTGTAGCTTAGCTCAGTAATTAGATCAGTTAGTCAACGAGTCACAGCCGGTGAGGCGCCAGTAAGTCAGCCAGCCAATCAGTCAGCCACTCAGTAACCGCTAAGTTAGCCGCTCAGTTACCAGTTCGTCGGTAAGTGAGTTAGCCAGCGAGGTACCAGAGAGACAGTCTATCAATTAGTTAGACAGCCAGTCGCCAGTCAGTAGCCAGTAACTCAATCAGTCAGTAAGGCAAGCGATGAACAAGTCAGTCAGTCGGTCAGTTACCAGTCAGTCAGTTAAACAGTAAACCAACTCTTCTATTATCCAGTCAGTCACCACGTTAGCGAGTCAGTTAACCAGTCAGTCATCAGTCAGTCAGCCAGTCAGACACCAAACCGTCATCAAGGCAGTAAACCAGTCAGACCGCCGGTCAGGTACGTAGTGAGTAAGTCGACTAGTCATCCATTCAATCAATCACCAGGCAGTTAGTCAATCCGTAAGCCACTCAGTCACAAGTCGGTCACCAAGTCACTTAACCAGTCAGTCAACCAATTAGTCAACCAATTAGACAGCCGACAGGAACCAGTGAGTCAGTCAACTATTCAGTCAGCCAGTCAGGTATCACCGAGGAGGTGAACCAGTCAGTCAGCCAGTCAATCACCAGTCCGTTGGCCACTCACTCACAAGTCAATTCTCAAGTCAGTCACCGGTCAGTCAGCAAGGCGGTAAACCAATCTGTCCATTAGTCACTCGCCACTCATTCGGACACTCAGTTAGCCAGTCATTCACCAATAGGTCAGCAAGTCAGTCAACCATTCAGATATACAGTCAGCTACAAGTAATTCACTAAATCGCTCAGGCAACTAGTCACCGAGACAATCACTAGTAGATTAGCCAGACAGTGTACCAGATACTCAGCCGGTCATATACCAGCAAGTCAGTCAGCCACTCAGTCACTCAGTCAACAAGTCAGTCAGCCAGTCAGTCACCACTCGGTCTCTCCATTACCAGTAGGAAAGTCAACCAGAAGCTAATGAGTCAGTGAACCAGTCAGTCGAAGAGTCAGTAAGCCGATCAGGTACCAGTGACTCAGTCGACCAGTCAGTCACCAGGTCACTAGTCAGTCAGCCAGTCAGTTAGCCAGTGAGTCACCAGTCGGTAATCAGGCTAGTCAACCAGTTAGTCAATTGGCCAAGCAACCGGTCAGTGAGCTGGTCAGCTAAAAGCGAGTCAGTCAACCAGATAGTAAACTAGTCAGTCACCAGGCAATTAGCTCGACGTCAGTCGGTCAGAACGTCTGTCAACAAACAAGTCAGACTGCCCGTGACGTACCAGTGAGTCAGTCAAACAGTACGTCAGGCGCTCACTTACCAGTTATTCAGTCAACTAGTCAGTTAGTTAGTTAGTACGTTACTCAGGCAGTCACCAGTCGGTGAGTCAGTACCAGGTCAGTCTACTAATCAGCTGAGCAAGTCACCCACCAGTCAGTCAGCAAAGCAATCAACCAGTCACTCATTCAGTCGGCGAACTATTAGTCATTCGCCCTAGTCAGTTATTTGGTTAGCTAGTCAGGTAGTGTTAGTCAACCTGTCAGTCACCAGTAGCCAGTAAATCAACTCTGCAATTATCCAGTCAGTGAGCAGTCAGTTAGCTAGTCAGTTAACCACTGAGTCAACAGTCAGTTAGCCAGTCAAACACCAGACAGTCATCAAGGCCATCAAGGACCAGTCAGTCCGCTGGTCAAGCAACCAGTCAGTCAGTGGATCAGGTACCAGAGAGTCAGTCGATCAGTCAGTCACCGGGTCAATAGTCAGTCAGGCAGTCAGTTAGCCAGTGAGTAACCAGTCGGTCACCAGGCTAGTCAACCAGTTAGTCAAGTGGACAAGCACCCAGTCAGTACGCTGGTCAGCTAAAAGTGAGTCGGTCAACCAGTTAGTTAAAAAGTCAGTCACCAGTCAGCTAGCTCGTCGTTGGTCGGTCAGCAGGTCTGTCAACAGGTCAGATGGCCCGTCACGTACCAGTGAGTCAGTCAAACAGTACGTCAGGCGCTCACTTACCAGTGAGTTTGCCAGCCACTCAACCAGCCACTCAACCAGTTTGTCAACCGTTCATGTACCAGTGAGTCAGTCAAGCAGAGTGTCAGGCGGCCACGTACTAGTGAGTTGTCAAACAATCAGTCGGTAACCAGTAACTCAGTCGGTTAATCAGTCAGACAACCAGCCAGTCAACCACCATCTCAGCCGTCCAAGTACCAGGCGCTTCGAAAGGCAGTCAACAAGCTTTTCAGCTGTTCAGGTGACAGTGAGTTCGTCACTAGTCAGCCAGTCGCTCATCAAGGTATTCATTTGGACGATACACCAGTCAGTCAACCAGGCAGCAGCCTCAATTTAAGTCATTTAGCCAGTCAGCTACCCACACAGATAGTCAATCAGCCGGTTAGGTACCAGTTAGTCAGTCAACTAGTCAGTCAGTCAGCCAGTCAGTGACCCAGGCAGTCACCAGTCGGTGAGTCGGTACCAAGTCAGTCTACTAATCAGTTGAGCAAGTCACCTACCAGTCAGTCAGTCAACCAGTCAGTCATTCAGTCGGCGAACTATTAGCCATTCGCCCTAGTCAGTTAGTCGGTTAGCCAGTCAGGTAGCAGTGTTAGTCAACCTGTCAATCACCAGTAAGCAGTAAATCAACTCTTCAATTACCCAGTCAGTGAGCGCTCAGTTAGCTAGTCAGTTAACCACTCAGTCACAGTTCCGTTACCCAGTCAGATACAGGACGGTCTCAGCAAGGCAGTAGATCAGTCAGTCCTCCAGTCAGGTTCTCAGTGAGTCAGTCGACTAGTCATCCATTCAATCAGTCACAAGTCGGTCAGCAGGTCACCTAACCAGTGACTAACTTAACCAGTTAGACCACCAATCAGACAACCGAAAGGAACGGTGAGTCAGTCAATTATTCAGTCAGCTGGTCAGGAATCACCGCGGAGGTCAACCAGTCAGTCAGCCAGTCAATCACCAGTCCGTTAGCCAGTCCGATTCTTAAGTCAGTCACCAGTCAGTCAGCAAGGCGGTAAACCAATCAATCAGCCAGTCACTCGCAAGTCATTCGGACACTAAGTTAGCCAGTCATTCACCAATCGGTCAGCAAGTCAGTCAACCATTTAGATAGACAGTCAGGTATCAGTAATTCACTCGATCGCTCAGGCGACTAGTCACTGAGACAATCACTAGTAGACTAGCCAGGCAGTGTACCACATACTCAACCCTTCATGTACCAGCAAGTCAGTCAGCCACTCAGTCACTCAGTCAACAAGTCAATCAGTCTCTCCATTACCAGTCGGTTAGCAAGGAGGTCAACCTGTCAGTCAGCCCGTCAGGTACCAGCGATTCAGTAAGCCAATCAGACAAACAGTCAGACACTAGTCAGCCACCAATACGTCTCTCAGCAAGTCCATCAACCAGCCAGTCAACCAGTAGTTCAACCGGGCAGTCAGTGACTCAAGTACCAGGGAGTCAGTCAACCAGACAGTGAGCCACTCAGTCCCAGTCAAAAAACCACTTAGTCACAAGTCGGTCAAGAAGTCAGTCAACCAGTCAGCCAGCCATTTGGCCAGTCACTCTTCAGTCACTAGCCGTTGAGTGAGTCATTCAATCATTCAGAGAACAAGTCAGTCAGTTAAACGGTCACACAGCCGATCAGGTACCAGTGAATTCAGTCTACAAGTCCGTTGGCCAGTCACTAACCAGTCAGATTCCCACTCAGTCACCAGTCGGTCAACAAGTCAGTAAACAAGTCAAATAGACAATCGAGCACTAGGGAGTAGGTCAACCAATCCACCACAAGGTCCCTCGCCTGTAAATAACCAATAATTCTGTATATCAGTCAGTCAGGCGGTCAGGTACCACTAAATCAGTCAAGCAGTAAGTCAGCTACTCAGTTAGTCAGTCAGGCAGTCAGTCACACAGCCAGCTATTCAGCTACCAAGCAAATCACCAGTTGGTCTGTGAGGCAGTTAAGTAGTCAGTCACCAGGTCAGGTACCAGTAAGTCAGTCAACTAGTTAGTCACCAGTCAGTAACTCAGTAACTCATCGATAGGCGCTCTGGTACCAATGACTCAGTCAAACAGTCACCGAGTCAGTCAATCGCCAGAGAGTAACCATAAACTCATTCAGTCAGTTGGCCAGTTAGTGAGCCACTCAGTCATCCCTACAGGAGGTAATGAGTCAGTCAACCAGTCAATCAAACAGTCAGTAAGCGGATCAGGTATCAGTGAGTCAGTCGACCAGTCAATCAACATGTCCCTAGTCAGTCACTAATCGGTCACAAGTGAGTTGACCAGTCAGCTCAGGTACCGATGACTCAGTCAAACGACCACTGAGTCAGTCAGTGGCCAATCAGCAAACATGAACTCATTCAGTCAGTTGACCAGTTAGTGAGCTAGTCAGTCATCCTTTCAGAAGCTAATGAGTCAGTGAACCAGTCAGTCGAAGAGTCAGTACCAGTGACTCAGTCGACCAGTCAGTCACCAGGTCGCTAGTCAGTCAGCCATTCAGTTAGCAATTGAGTCACCAGTTGGTCATCAGGCTAGTCAACCAGTTAGTCAATTGGTCAAGCAACCAGTCAGAGGGCTGGTCAGCTAAAAGTGAGTCAGTCAACCAGTTAGTTAACTAGTCAGTCACCAGGCAATTAGCTCGATGTAAGTCGGTCAGCACCTCTGTCAACAAACAAGTCAGATTGCCCGTGACGTACCAGGGAGTCAGTCAAACAGTACGTCAGGCGCTCACTTACCAGTTAATCAGTCAACTGGTCAGTCAGTCAGCTTGTAAGTTACCCAGGCAGTCACCAGTCGGTGAGTCAGTACCAGATCAGTCTACTAATCAGCTGAGCAAGTCACCCACCAGTCAGTCAGCAGAGCAGTCAACCAGTCACTCATTCAGTCGGCGAACTACCAGTCATTCCCCCTAGTCAGTTACTCAGTTAGCTAGTCAGGTAGTGTTACTCAACCTGTCAGTCACCAGTAACCAGTAAATCAACTCTGCAATTATCCAGTCAGTGAGCAGTCAGTTAGCTAGTCAGTTAACCACTGAGTCAACAGTCAGTTAGCCAGTCAAACACCAGACAGTCATAAAGGCAGTAGACCAGTCAGTCCGCTGGTCAAGCAACCAGTCAGTCAGTGGATCAGGTACCAGAGAGTCAGTCGATCAGTCAGTCACCAGGTCAATAGTCAGTCAGCCAGTCAGCTAGCCAGTAAGTAATCAGTCGGTCACCAGGCTAATCAGCCAGTTAGTCAAGTGGTCAAGCACCCAGTCAGTAAGCTGGTCAGCTAACAGTGAGTCAGTCAACCAGTTAGTTAACCAGTCAGTCACCAGTCAGCTAGCTCGTCGTTAGTCGGTCAGCAGGTCTGTCAACAAGTCAGATGGCTCGTCACGTACCAATGAGTAAGTCAAACAGTACGTCAGGCACTCACTTCCTAGTGAGTTTGTCAGCCAGTCAACCAGCCACTCAACCAGTTTGTCAGCTGCTCATGTACCAGTGAGTCAGTCAAGCAGAGTGTCAGGCGGCCACGTACTAGTGAGTTGTCAAACAATCAGTCAGTAACCAGTAACTCAGTCAGTCAGTCAGTCAGTCAGTCAGTCAACCAGCCAGTCAACCACCATCTCAGCCGTGCAAGTACCAGGCGCTTCGAAAGGCAGTCAACAAGCTTTTCAGCTGTTCAGGTAACAGTGAGTCCGTGACTAGTCAACCAGTCGCTCAGGAAGGTATTCAACCAGACGATACACCAGTCAGTCAACCAGGTACCAGCCTGCCAGTAACTCATTCAGCCAGTCAGCTACCCACACAGATAGTCAATCAGCCGGTTAGGTACCAGTTAGTCGGTCAACTAGTCAGTCAGTAAGCCATTCAGTTACCCAGGCAGTCACCAGTCGGTGAATCGGTACCAAGTCAGTCTACTAATCAGTTGAGCAAGTCACCTACCAGACAGTCAGTCAATCAGTCAGTCATTCAGTGGGCGAACTACCAGTCATTCGCCCTAGTCACTTAGTCGCTTAGCCAGTCAGGTAGCAGTGTTAGTCAAACTGTCAATCACCAGTAGGCAGTAAATCAACTCTTCAATTGCTTAGGTATCAACGCGGAAGTCAACCAGTCAGTCAGTTAGTCAATCACCAGTCCGTTAGCCAGTCCGTTAGCAAGGCGGTAAACCAATCAATCAGCCGGTCACTCGCCAGTCATTCGGACACTCAGTTAGCCAGTCATTCACCAATCGGTCAGCAAGTCAGTCAACCATTCGGATAGACAATCAGGTATCAGTAACTCACTCGATCACTCAGGCAACTAGTCACTGAGGCAATTACTAGTGGATTAGCCAGGCAATGTACCAGATTCTCAGCCCTTCATGTACCAGCAAGTCAGTCAGCCACTCAGTCACTCAGTCAACAGGTCAGTCAGTCAGTCACCAATCAGTCTCTCCGTTACCAGTCGGTTAGCAAGAAGGTCAACCTGTCAGTCAGCCGGTCAGGTACCAGCGATTCAGTCAGCCAATCAGACAAAAGCCAGTCAACCACTAGTTCAACCGGGCAGTCAGTGACTCAAGTACCATTGTCAACCAGTCAGTGGGCAACTCAAGTCAACCAGTAAGTGAGTCACTCAGTCCCAGTCAAAAAACCACTTAGTCACAAGTCGGTCAAGAAGTCAGTCAACCAGTCAGCCAGCCATTTGGCCAGTCACTCTTCAGTCGCTAGCCGTTGAGTGAGTCATTCAATCATTCAGAGAACAATCCAGTCAGTTAAACGGTCACACAGCCGATCAGGTACCAGTGAGTTCAGTCTACAAGTCCGTTGGCCAGTCACTAACAAGTCAGATTCCCACTCAGTCACCAGTCAGACCATCGAGACAGTCTAGACAGTCTAGAAAATCTAGTCAGACAGTCAGACAGTCTAGACAATTGAGCACTAGGGAGTAGGTCAACCAATCCACCACACAGTCCCACGCCAGTAAATAACCAATAATTCTGTATATCAGTCAGTCAGGCGGTCAGGTACCACTAAATCAGTCAAGCAGTAGGTCAGCTACTCAGTTAGTCAGTCAGGCAGTCAGTCACACAGCCAGCTATTCAGCTACCAAGCAAATCACCAGTTGGTCTGTGAGGCAGTTAAGTAGTCAGTCACCAGGTCAGGTACCAGTAAGTCAGTCAACTAGTTAGTCACCAGTCAGTAACTCATCAAATGGTCAGTAATTCAGTTAACCAGTCAGTCATCCAGTCAGTCAATCACGCCGCCAACCAGTGAGTTATTCAGTCAGTCATCCAATTATTCAGACAAGCAATCAACAGTCAGTCAGTAATGCACTGAACTAGTCGCTCAGATGCCCGAGATTCAGTTAACCAAACAGTTGTTTAGTCAGTCAAAAGTCAGTTACCCAGTCAGTTAACCAGTCTGTTACCAGCCGGCTAACATGTCAGTTACACAGTGAGTCAACTTGTCAGGCAACAGTTCACTCAGTCAGTGAATGGAAATTTTGTCAGTTAGCCGGTCAAGTACCAGTGACCCAATCAACCAGTCAGTCACCAGTCAGTTAGCCAATCAGTGACCAATCGGTCAAAAAGGAGTCAACAACTCATAGGGGCCAATCAGGTAACATTGAGTCAGTCAAGAAGTCAGTCAGCTGGTCAGATATCCGTGGGTCAGTCAACCAGTCAGTCAACCAGTCACTGACCAGTCAGTCAACCAGGTGATCAACCAGTCAGTCAAACGGTCAGCTAACAGTGAGTCAGTCAAGCAGTCATTCAGGCAGTCACTTAGCTGTGAGTTGGTCAGCCAGTCAGTCAGTCAGTCAACCAGTCAGTCAACCAACCAGTTAGTCAGCTGTACAGTTACCAGTTAGTCAGTCAAGCAGCCACCTACTAGTGAGTTAGTCAAAAATTCAGTCATTGACCATTAACTCAGTCAGTCAGTCAGTAAGTCAACCAGACAGTCAACCACCATCTCAGCCGTCCAGGTACCAGTCGGTTAGCAAGGCAGTCAACCAGAGTTTCCGCTGTTCAGGTAACAGTGAGTCAGTCACTAGTCAACCAGTCGCTCAGCTTGGGATTCAACCACACTGTCAACAAGCCGGTCATTCATTCACCAGCCTGTCAGTAGGTCAGTCAGCCAGTCAGCTGCTCAGACAGCTAGTCAATCAGTACGAGTCAATCACCTAGTCAGTCAGAACGAGTTAGTCAGTCAACCAGTCACTCAGTCAGCCAGGCAGTCACCAGTAGGTGAGTCGGTATTAAGTCAGTCTACTAATCAGTTGAGCAAGTCAGCTCCTAGTCAGTCAGCAAGGCAGTCAACCAGTCAGTCATTTAGTCAGTTAACTACCAGTCATTCGCCCTAGTCGGTTATCCAGTCAGGTACAAGTGTTAGCCAATCTGTCAGTCACCAGTAAGTCAGCAAATACGTTTGCCGGTCAGTCACCCGTCAGTTACCAAGTCAGTCACTAGTTTGTCAAAAGGTCAGTTAGTTAGTCAGTCAGCTTGTCAGTCAAACATTCAGTCAGGCACTCAGTAACTCAAACGGAATTTAGTCAATTACTCAGTCAACTACACGTGAGTCAGTCAGTCAACCAGTCAGACAGTTAGGCACCAGTCTGTTAGCCACTCCATCACCATTCGGCCAGCAAAGCCGTCAACCAATCAGTCAGCTAATGAATGAATCAGCCGCTCACTGACTGGTCAGCAGGTCAATTGACCAGTCAGATAATCAGGCAAGTACCAGTGAGTCGGTAAACCATTCAGTTAGCAAGCCAGTCATCCGGTCAGGCAACTAGTCAGTTACCTGGTCAGCCAACAGTGAGCAGGTTAACAAATTACTTAACCAGGCAGCCACCAGTCAATTAGCCCGTCGTCAGTCGATCAGCACGTCAAACAACAAACCAGTCGGTCACCAGTGAAATTACCCACAGTCATCAGTTGCTCAGCAAGTCAGTTAACCAGGGAAATAGCCAGTCAAGTACCAGTGAATCAAATGTGCCAAATCTTCCTCAACTCATGCCGAAAATACAGTGTTGCAAAAACTATCAACCAATAAGAGAAAACGGCACCTTTGCACTGATCTGTGTTGAAATCCGTAACAAACGACTTAAATCCAGTCGATACCCCATGCTTTTTGCGAAATGTGGCCAGAGAGTGAAATGCACCAAGTCTTTCTCAATTCACGATAGAAATACTGTTTTGCAATAACTATCTGCAAACAAGCCTAAGCCGTATTTTTTCATCGAGTAGGGCTAAAATTGTTAAGAAATCACTAAGAGCCAGTCGATAGCCCATCTTTTCTCTAGGATTTAACCAGAGACTGAAATGGGCCAACTCTCGCTTAACTCACGCTAGAAATCCGGGGTTGCAAAAGCTATCTACAAACAGGCCAAAACAAAAGGTTTTCATTGATTTGGGTTGAATTTCGTACGAAACCACCAATATTCAGTCATTACCCTATCTTCTCTGCAAAATGTGGCCAGAGAGCGAAATGCGCAAAATCTTTGTCAACTCACTATAGAAATACTGTTTTGCAATAACTATCTGCAAACAAGCCTAAACCGTATTCGTTTTATTGAATATGGCTGAAATTGGTAAGAAATCACTAAAAGCCAGTCGATACCCCATCTTTTCTCTAATATTTAACCAGAGAGTGAAATGGGCCAACTCCCCCTTAACTCACGCTCAAAATACGGTTTTGCCAAAGCTATCTACAAACAGGCCAAAACAAAACTTTTTCGTTGATTTGGGTTGAAATTCGTAAGAAACCACCAATATTCAGTCGTTATCCAATCTTTTCTGCAGAATGTGGCCATAGAGTGAAATGCCCTAGGTCTTTCTCAACTCACAATAGACATACTGTTTTGCAAAAACTATCTGCAAACAAGCATAAACCACATTTTTTTATTGATTAGAGTTGAAATTCGTCAGCAAACATGAAGATCTAGTCGATATCCCTCTTTACTTCCAAACTTGGCCCGAGCGAAATGCGCCAAATCTTGTTCAACTGGTGGTAGAAATACGGTTTTATAAAAACTATCTGGTAACAAGCCAAAACCACATTTTTTCATTGATTTGGGTTCAAATTGCTAAGAAAACACTAAAATTCAGTCGATACCCCATCTTTTCTGTGAGATTTGTCCAGAGAGTAAAATGCGCCAAGTCTTTCCCTACTCACGCTGGAAATACAGTTTTGCAAAAGCTGTATGGAAATAACACAAAATGGCACTTTTGCACTAATTTCTGTTGAAATTCGTTAGAAACAACCAAAATCCAGTCGATACCCCATCTTTTCTGCGAAATGTGACCAGAGACTGAAATGCGCCGTCTTTCTCAACTCACGATAGAAATACTGTTTTGCAAAAACTATCTGCAAACAAATCTAAACCACATCTTTTCATTGATTACGGTTTAAAATTCGTAAGAAGCAACGAAAATCCAGTCAATACCCCCATCTTTTGTTGGAAACTTGGCCAGAGTGAAATGCGCCAAATCTTGCTCAACTCGCTATAGAAAAATGGTTTTGCAACAACTATCTGGAAACAAGGCATAACCGCATTTTTTAATTCGTTTGCTTTAAAATTTGTACGATACCCTATCTATTCTGTGATAGTTGACCAGTCAGTCAGTCAGTCACTGGTCAGTTAGCAAGTCATAAACACGCTGGTCAGTTAGCCAGTCAGTCGCTATTCCCTTAACAGGGCAGTCAAGGAGTAGGTCATCGGGTCAGGTAACAGTGAGTTAGTCAGTCAGTCAGTCATTTGTCACTTAGGCAGTCAGTCACTACTTAATTACCCAGTCAGTATTCCGTCAAGAAGGCACTTAAGGAGCCAGTCAGTGGTTGAGGTACCACTGAGCTGATCAGTTAGTAAGTTACAAGTCAGCCAACTAGTCACTAACCCAGTCAGTAACCAGCAGTTTAGCAAGGCCCTTAAGATTTCCGTCGGCGGATTAGCTACCAATGTGTCGGGCAATGAGTCAGTCACAAGTGACTTAGCCATTCAGGCACAAGTCAGTCAGTACACCGGTCAGTCAGCTGATGAGTTACCAGGGGAGGAAGTCAACCATCAATCAGCCAGTAAGATACTTGATCAGTTAGCCAGTCATTTCTAATTCAGCCATCAAGGCAATCAATAAGTCTGTCAGCAGCTAGGGTACCAGTGAGTCTATCAGTCGGTCAGGCACCAGTAAGTCAGACAGCCAATAACTCCTTCGTCAGTCGGCCAGTCAGTCACTCGTAAGCTAACCAATCATTCACTAGTCCGTCAGCAAGGTAAGCCAAAAGTCAGTCAGTGGATAAGGCACCAGTTAGTCGATCAGTCATTCAGTCACCGGTCAGTGAGCAAGTCAGTCATCAATCGGTGAGCCAGTCAGTCACTGGTCAGTTGGTCAGGCAGTCATTAGTCTGTCAGCAAGTCACGTCAGAAGCATTCTCATTGCCTTTCAGTTTCCTTGGGCAAGTGGCCAGATGGCAATTATCTTGCTGAGCCCAACACATTTTTCATTAACCTAATAGTTTAAAAAATGTTACCAGCACTTTCTTTTCTAATCCCAAATTAAGCCCTGCAAGGCTTTTGACCACTACTCTACCCTTCTAAATCCCTATTCTTTTCTAAGATTCACACAAAACTTTCTTGTTTTACTAATACCATAACTAGATAAAAGCTTCCATAGTTAGAGACATGAAATAGCAATAAAGTGACAATAGGAAGATTTTATCAATTAACTCCTTAAGAACAAAGTTATAATCACCTGACTAAGGTATTTGACACTCTCAGGAGACAGCTATGGCGAGTCTCGACTTAAACCTATGGTTAGGGCTGGGGTTGCAGGAATCACTTCCGTTTCACTAACCTTTTTGCAGCATTTTGATCTTAGGGTTAGCTTACTGCATTCAATCTCTGATCGAACACTGTACTATCTTCTTGATGTGCTTGCAATTCCCGATCTAACCACAGGGTGGCTAGTTAAATCACGTCGTGTCTTAAATGACGATGTTGCGATTTTCAGTTTAGCCTAGTTTTTCCGTGCGGATATGAAAAGCCCCAAAATAATTTTTATATGTGGAAAATGATAATTGAAAATTTGCTACGAAATGCGCTATTTGGATTTCAAAATATTTGTGATTTTTAAAAGTGTTTCGTGAGCTCAAATGAAATGAAATGAGCTAACCAGTCAGTTAGCAAGTTGGTCAGCCACTTAATAACCCACCAAGTCAGCTAGCAAGTCACCCAGTCATTGAGCAACTCACTCAGTCAGTCAGTCAGTTAGCCAGTCAGGCAACCAGTCAGTTAGCCAGTTACTCACTATTCAGTCACTCAGTCTCTCCCATACCCAGCGACAGATGTAACAGAGGACTAACACGGTTGCGGAAAATTCAGCCAGTCTTGGTCTCGGGGTCCACCGGGTTAAGAGCAAGCGCCTCATAAACAAAAGAACCCCATATTACTGAAGGGTGAGAAATTAGAAGACATGACAAGTATTACTTACCAAGGTGGCATTTTTCAAAACTGAAGTACAGTGGCACAGATGCCGATGTAAAAGTGAGAATTGGCAGGGCGAGAGCAGTCTTCCTCCAATTGGAGAACATCAAACTCAGGATCTTTAACACCATAGTTAAACCTTTCCTGCTGTAGATTGCGTTGAAATCTGTAAGAAAACAGTCAAATCCAGCTTAAATGCAATGTTTCAGCGACATTTGGCCAAAAAGTAAAAAGTGCTAAGTTTACCCTAAAGCGCGCTAGTCTTGTACTTTTAGTAAAGTCAGCTGTTTTCCAGTTAAAAACGCTGGAAACAGGCCAAAACGTAATGTTTTCAGTTACATTGATATATACAATCTACAAGAAAACAGCAGTGAAAGGCAAAAATTAGGCGAAAAAAGAAAGTTTTCAACGACACTCAGCCGAAAGTGCGAAAAACTCGCTCATTTTGGTAAAAACACGGCTTTGCAAAAAGTATGTGCAAACAATCCGAAACGCACATTTTCTTATCACATTACGATGACATCGGTAATAAAACACAAGCCCATAACAAGCTCAAATCGGGCTCAAGTAACACGGTTTTCTAAAGGTATCTGAAAACAAGCAAAAACGCACATTTTTCATTAGATTCCGTTGAAATCCGTAAGAAAACATCAATTTTAGAGGAAATGCAATGTTTTTAGCGAAATTTGGCGAAAAAGTAGAGTGCTTAAGTTTGCTCTAAAACAAGCTCAAATAGGGCTCAAAAACACGGTTTAGCCAGAAGTCTTTGCAAACAAGAAGAGATGCATTCTTTTAATCGAGAGATTTAGCGGAGCTTCCGTAAATGTATATCTAGCCCTTCACTTTATTCCAAATTCTCAACACTGGCTGTCGAGGACGTTATCTAGTGACTAGGGGACCAGTCTATGTTTGAGAGGAGAGAAAGGTGGGGAACCGCTCCGACAAATTTCTCCAACGTGTCACCCTCCGCTGGTAAGCGTAGAAAATTAAAAAGAAGCAACTTTTAACTTTTAACTTGAGGTAAACCTGTTATTTTTTAGATGTCCTTGGACAGTCTGCGTCTCGTTATTCATACACGGCGTCCTTTTAAGAGTTTTCTGTTATTTTTCTCGGTAACCTCTGCATATAATGTCACTGTTCGATACATGATCTTTGCAACTCTAGCTACTGAAATACGAAATTTATCTTGCATCTTTTTTTTTTCCTTGCGAAAGTCTGATTTAAACAAAGCCAAGCTAGAACAAGATTATATTTCAAACTTGATGTTTAAGGATTCAATAACGATGATTTTTGTAGAAACCCAGAAAAAATAACTAGATCTCATTCGTATATGTAAGTTACAGAAATTAATTACAAAACATCAATAAAGTTTTCTCGTTAGTTTTAAAGCTGAGTTGACGTTGTTATTGGCCTTAAAGTGGTTGTAAATGGTATCTCATGTCAGCCTATAGATGAACCTCCTGGATTAAAGCAACATTTTAACACAACAAGAAACTATATTGATCCGAAAAAAGTATTAATTTGACCATCTGCTAAGACTTTCACCGGTTCACTAAGACAAAATTTTAACATGAAAGTTTTTAAAAGGGCTTCGATATTTGTTGAAATTGGATAACTCATGCTCACAACTTAGGTTATACATTAAATTCACAGCTGTCTTCCATTTTTTCACTAATGTTGTAACAAGCTGGAAAATCGTTGTAATATATATTTCAACCCAACTATTCTCTACATGTGTGCCCCTAAACATTAAAGAGAAGGCAGTGAAAACATAAATTAAAAGGGGGGATGCTCATTAACTTCAGCTTTAATTGTGGATGGATCCTTGCTTTTCCAGATTCCCAACCTTTAAAACTCATACAATTTGCGGCCAATTCCTGGCATGTATAGCAATGTTTACTCTAGATATCAGCAGTTGTAAGAACACCAGGCACTATTGAGACCTTGAGCCTGAGTATTCAATGCCATCCAAGTAACCTGTTATAGTATGTATACAACATGTTACAATCATGAAACTGCAGTACACATATATGATTTTCAAATATTCAAAATTCATTGATATATATCACTTTAACGGGTTTCAACCAACATAATGACCAGCTCCCAGTTGGCTGGTTAGCTCAGTTGATAGAGCACTGCACCGGTATTGTAGTATGGGTCTGAATTTTTTTTCAGGCCCTATTTCCACCCATTAGATAAGTACACATATATGACTTTCATATTTTCAAAATTCAGGAATAAAGCTATTGACACATTCTATCTTACAAGAAAAACATCTGTGAAGCTATAATTACAATTTACCTTTCATGTAAGCAAGCCATATTAAAACATACGATATGAATAAATTTAATCTGATTATCTCACCAAGTTTAACTGCAGCATCCACGATCTAATAAACTTGTCTTTGAATGGGAAAATTAAAACCTGACTGTGTTTTTCTCACCACTACCATTCTATTATCACAAATCAATCTCATAAAACTTAATAATAACAATAAGAATTATGAGAAGATTGAAATCAATAATTCACTTCCTTCTCTGTGACAGCTTAGAAATTAAACACAAAGGCTACCAGCAGCAGGTTTTCTCATTGTAACTGCAGGTTTCATAACATCAGATATTCATCACATCATTATTTCATACATGTATTTGAAAGCATTGGTAGATTTTAATCGTTATGATATCAATTATTGCCCCACTTTAAGACACATAGTCATATGTATAAGGAAGATGGCAAATAAGTAAAACTGTATCATACTCCACTCTGTAGGATAACATTCCAAATTCATTGAAATAAAGTTGACTTTGTAATTCAGGTTTTAGAAATAGAAATGTGTGATACCTCTTTATTAGGACCAGGCAGCAATGCCACTTACAAATTTTCAAACAGCAAATGCCAAAAAACTTAGAGATGGAATTTAACTACAATAGAGCTACTAAAATATGGCATATCTTTTTAATGAGACTTTAATCATTGGCTGGCACACAGATATATAGAAGAGGCTTTGTAAAGACCAGGGCAGTCACATTGCAGATTTCTGAGAATCATACTATGTCAGGGAGACTAATGACACCTGTTCAGGTGAGTTTACCTTGGAAAGAGACCCCTGCAACAGTTATGTTTTATCTTCACACACTTGAATTAAAAAAAAAAAATTAATTATTTGCAAGCAGTTTACATCAAAAGAACCTCATTAAAATAAAATAGAGCAGAAGGATATTAACTTCATTTAAATGCCTAGAATCGTACGAAAATTTTGAAATGTGCCTCATTTGTGGTATAGATACGAATCACTTATTCAAATTGCAAGGGTGTAAGTCAATGAATCCAAAAGAAAATATTCAAGCAGGTTATAGACATGGTTCATGAATTGTAAACTAGTAATATATGTGAAAAAAGTTTACTGGAATTCGGCTTTCTGTATTTGTGATGTTGATACGAACTTATCGTTAATGATCACTTATGAAGTTTACTGGGTGTAACTCAATGAATTGAATGCAAACTAACCGTTAGATCACCTAAACGGATTCAGATTATGTGAAAAGAACTCCTCTTGAATTTGAAACTGTAAACAACGACTACTAATTACGCTTACCATGGTGTTAACCAGCGTGCTTATGAGCACACTGTAAAGACTCGATCCGTTTCAGTACGCGATCACAGCTCTAATGCTTCTTGCAAAATACAATGAAAATCATTTGCCAAGACTGATTCTTCAGCTTCCAGCGTCAGAGGAAAACAGCAGTTATCCGCCTTAATCAAGGCGTGTGTAGCTTAGCTCAGTAATTAGATCAGTTAGTCAACGAGTCACAGCCGGTGAGGCGCCAGTAAGTCAGCCAGCCAATCAGTCAGCCACTCAGTAACCGCTAAGTTAGCCGCTCAGTTACCAGTTCGTCGGTAAGTGAGTTAGCCAGCGAGGTACCAGAGAGACAGTCTATCAATTAGTTAGACAGCCAGTCGCCAGTCAGTAGCCAGTAACTCAATCAGTCAGTAAGGCAAGCGATGAACAAGTCAGTCAGTCGGTCAGTTACCAGTCAGTCAGTTAAACAGTAAACCAACTCTTCTATTATCCAGTCAGTCACCACGTTAGCGAGTCAGTTAACCAGTCAGTCATCAGTCAGTCAGCCAGTCAGACACCAAACCGTCATCAAGGCAGTAAACCAGTCAGACCGCCGGTCAGGTACGTAGTGAGTAAGTCGACTAGTCATCCATTCAATCAATCACCAGGCAGTTAGTCAATCCGTAAGCCACTCAGTCACAAGTCGGTCACCAAGTCACTTAACCAGTCAGTCAACCAATTAGTCAACCAATTAGACAGCCGACAGGAACCAGTGAGTCAGTCAACTATTCAGTCAGCCAGTCAGGTATCACCGAGGAGGTGAACCAGTCAGTCAGCCAGTCAATCACCAGTCCGTTGGCCACTCACTCACAAGTCAATTCTCAAGTCAGTCACCGGTCAGTCAGCAAGGCGGTAAACCAATCTGTCCATTAGTCACTCGCCAGTCATTCGGACACTCAGTTAGCCAGTCATTCACCAATAGGTCAGCAAGTCAGTCAACCATTCAGATATACAGTCAGCTACCAGTAATTCACTAAATCGCTCAGGCAACTAGTCACCGAGACAATCACTAGTAGATTAGCCAGACAGTGTACCAGATACTCAGCCGGTCATATACCAGCAAGTCAGTCAGCCACTCAGTCACTCAGTCAACAAGTCAGTCAGCCAGTCAGTCACCACTCAGTCTCTCCATTACCAGTAGGAAAGTCAACCAGTCAGTGAGCCGGTCAGGTACCAGCGATTCAGTCAGCCAAACAGTCAGAGACTAGTCACCCACGAATACCTCTGTCCACAAGTCAATCAACCAGCCAGTCAGCCAGTCATTCAACCAGCCAGTCAGCGACTTAAGTACCAGTGAGTCAGTCAACCAATTAGTGAGCAACTCAGGCCCGTCAAATAACCACTTAGTCACAAGTCGGTCAAGAATTCAGTCGGTCAACCAGTCAGCCAGTCACTCTTCAGTCCCTAGCCATTGAGTGAGTCACTCAACCATTCAGTGAATCAGTCAGTCAGTTACCCAATCACACAGCCGTTCAGGTACCAGTGAGTTCAGTCAACAAGTCCATTGGCCAGTCGCTAGCCAGTCAGTTTCCCACTCAGTCACCAGTCGGTCCACAAGTCGGTAAACAAGTCAAATAGCCAATCACGCACCAGGGAGTCAGTCACCCACTCAACCACACAGTCCCTCGCCAGTCAATAACCAGTAATTGTGTCAATCAGTCACTCAAGCGGTCAGGTACCACTAAGTCTGTCAACCAGTAAGTCAGCTAGTCAGTCAACCAGTCAGTCAGTCAGTCAGTCAGACCGTCAGCCAGTCAGCCAATCAGCTACCAAGCCAGTCACCAGTTGGTCTTCGAGGCAGTTAAGTAGTCAGTCACCAGGTCAGGTACCAGTAAGTCAGTCAACTACTCAGTCAACCAGTCAGTCAATGACGCCGTCATCCAGTGAGTTATTCAGTCTGTCATCGAATTATTTCGATAATCAATCAAAAGTCAGTTAGCCAATCAATCAGCAGTCAGTCAGCAATGCACTGAACCATTCGGTCAGCCGCTCAGGTACCAGTGACTCAGTCAACCAATCAGTCGTTTACTCACTCACCAGTCAGTTAGCCAGACAGTTGACCAGTCAGTCACCAGCCGTCCAAAATGTCATTTAGCCAGTGATTCAACCTATCAGGCAGCAATTCACTCACTCCGTGAATGGAAATTTGGTCAGTTAGCCGGTCAAGCTCCAGTGACTCAGTCAACCAGTCAGTTAGCCAATTAGTCACAAATCGGTCAACAAGGAGTCAATAACTCATAGGGACCAATTAGGTAACATTGAGTCCGTTAAGCAGTCAGTCAGCTGGTTACATACCCGTGGGTCACTCAACCAGTGAGTCAGCTGTCAGTCAACCAGTTAATCAACCAGTCAGTCAGACGTTCAGTTACCAGTGAGTCAGCCAATCAGTCATTAAGCCAGTCAGTTAGCAGTCAGTTAGGGAGTCAGTCACTGGCTGGTCACAAGTGAGTTAACCAGTCAGATAGGCGCTCGGGTACCAATGACTCAGTCAAACAGTCACCGAGTCAGTCAATCGCCAGAAAGTAACCATCAGTCATCCTTACAGGAGCTAATGACTCAGTCAACAAGTCAATCGAACAGTCAGTCAGCGGATCAGGTATCAGTGAGTCAGTCGACCATTTAATCAACATGTCACTAGTCAGTCACTAATTGGTGACAAGTCAGTTGACCACTCAGCTCAAGTACCAATGACTCAGTCAAACGACCACTGAGTCAGTCAGTGGCCAGTCAGCAAACATGAACTCATTCAGTCAGTTGACCAGTTAGTGAGCCAGTCAGTCATCCTTTCAGAAGCTAATGAGTCAGTGAACCAGTCAGTCGAAGAGTCAGTAAGCCGATCAGGTACCAGTGACTCAGTCGACCAGTCAGTCACCAGGTCACTAGTCAGTCAGCCAGTCAGTTAGCCAGTGAGTCACCAGTCGGTAATCAGGCTAGTCAACCAGTTAGTCAATTGGCCAAGCAACCGGTCAGTGAGCTGGTCAGCTAAAAGCGAGTCAGTCAACCAGATAGTAAACTAGTCAGTCACCAGGCAATTAGCTCGACGTCAGTCGGTCAGAACGTCTGTCAACAAACAAGTCAGACTGCCCGTGACGTACCAGTGAGTCAGTCAAACAGTACGTCAGGCGCTCACTTACCAGTTATTCAGTCAACTAGTCAGTTAGTTAGTTAGTACGTTACTCAGGCAGTCACCAGTCGGTGAGTCAGTACCAGGTCAGTCTACTAATCAGCTGAGCAAGTCACCCACCAGTCAGTCAGCAAAGCAATCAACCAGTCACTCATTCAGTCGGCGAACTATTAGTCATTCGCCCTAGTCAGTTATTTGGTTAGCTAGTCAGGTAGTGTTAGTCAACCTGTCAGTCACCAGTAGCCAGTAAATCAACTCTGCAATTATCCAGTCAGTGAGCAGTCAGTTAGCTAGTCAGTTAACCACTGAGTCAACAGTCAGTTAGCCAGTCAAACACCAGACAGTCATCAAGGCCATCAAGGACCAGTCAGTCCGCTGGTCAAGCAACCAGTCAGTCAGTGGATCAGGTACCAGAGAGTCAGTCGATCAGTCAGTCACCGGGTCAATAGTCAGTCAGGCAGTCAGTTAGCCAGTGAGTAACCAGTCGGTCACCAGGCTAGTCAACCAGTTAGTCAAGTGGACAAGCACCCAGTCAGTACGCTGGTCAGCTAAAAGTGAGTCGGTCAACCAGTTAGTTAAAAAGTCAGTCACCAGTCAGCTAGCTCGTCGTTGGTCGGTCAGCAGGTCTGTCAACAGGTCAGATGGCCCGTCACGTACCAGTGAGTCAGTCAAACAGTACGTCAGGCGCTCACTTACCAGTGAGTTTGCCAGCCACTCAACCAGCCACTCAACCAGTTTGTCAACCGTTCATGTACCAGTGAGTCAGTCAAGCAGAGTGTCAGGCGGCCACGTACTAGTGAGTTGTCAAACAATCAGTCGGTAACCAGTAACTCAGTCGGTCAATCAGTCAGACAACCAGCCAGTCAACCACCATCTCAGCCGTCCAAGTACCAGGCGCTTCGAAAGGCAGTCAACAAGCTTTTCAGCTGTTCAGGTGACAGTGAGTTCGTCACTAGTCAGCCAGTCGCTCATCAAGGTATTCATTTGGACGATACACCAGTCAGTCAACCAGGCAGCAGCCTCAATTTAAGTCATTTAGCCAGTCAGCTACCCACACAGATAGTCAATCAGCCGGTTAGGTACCAGTTAGTCAGTCAACTAGTCAGTCAGTCAGCCAGTCAGTGACCCAGGCAGTCACCAGTCGGTGAGTCGGTACCAAGTCAGTCTACTAATCAGTTGAGCAAGTCACCTACCAGTCAGTCAGTCAACCAGTCAGTCATTCAGTCGGCGAACTATTAGCCATTCGCCCTAGTCAGTTAGTCGGTTAGCCAGTCAGGTAGCAGTGTTAGTCAACCTGTCAATCACCAGTAAGCAGTAAATCAACTCTTCAATTACCCAGTCAGTGAGCGCTCAGTTAGCTAGTCAGTTAACCACTCAGTCACAGTTCCGTTACCCAGTCAGATACAGGACGGTCTCAGCAAGGCAGTAGATCAGTCAGTCCTCCAGTCAGGTTCTCAGTGAGTCAGTCGACTAGTCATCCATTCAATCAGTCACAAGGGAGTTAGTAAATCTGTACGCCAATCAGTCACGAGTCGGTCAGCAGGTCACCTAACCAGTGACTAACTTAACCAGTTAGACCACCAATCAGACAACCGAAAGGAACGGTGAGTCAGTCAATTATTCAGTCAGCTGGTCAGGAATCACCGCGGAGGTCAACCAGTCAGTCAGCCAGTCAATCACCAGTCCGTTAGCCAGTCCGATTCTTAAGTCAGTCACCAGTCAGTCAGCAAGGCGGTAAACCAATCAATCAGCCAGTCACTCGCAAGTCATTCGGACACTAAGTTAGCCAGTCATTCACCAATCGGTCAGCAAGTCAGCCAACCATTTAGATAGACAGTCAGGTATCAGTAATTCACTCGATCGCTCAGGCGACTAGTCACTGAGACAATCACTAGTAGACTAGCCAGGCAGTGTACCACATACTCAACCCTTCATGTACCAGCAAGTCAGTCAGCCACTCAGTCACTCAGTCAACAAGTCAATCAGTCTCTCCATTACCAGTCGGTTAGCAAGGAGGTCAACCTGTCAGTCAGCCCGTCAGGTACCAGCGATTCAGTAAGCCAATCAGACAAACAGTCAGACACTAGTCAGCCACCAATACGTCTCTCAGCAAGTCCATCAACCAGCCAGTCAACCAGTAGTTCAACCGGGCAGTCAGTGACTCAAGTACCAGGGAGTCAGTCAACCAGACAGTGAGCCACTCAGTCCCAGTCAAAAAACCACTTAGTCACAAGTCGGTCAAGAAGTCAGTCAACCAGTCAGCCAGCCATTTGACCAGTCACTCTTCAGTCACTAGCCGTTGAGTGAGTCATTCAATCATTCAGAGAACAAGTCAGTCAGTTAAACGGTCACACAGCCGATCAGGTACCAGTGAATTCAGTCTACAAGTCCGTTGGCCAGTCACTAACCAGTCAGATTCCCACTCAGTCACCAGTCGGTCAACAAGTCAGTAAACAAGTCAAATAGACAATCGAGCACTAGGGAGTAGGTCAACCAATCCACCACAAAGTCCCTCGCCTGTAAATAACCAATAATTCTGTATATCAGTCAGTCAGGCGGTCAGGTACCACTAAATCAGTCAAGCAGTAAGTCAGCTACTCAGTTAGTCAGTCAGGCAGTCAGTCACACAGCCAGCTATTCAGCTACCAAGCAAATCCCCAGTTGGTCTGTGAGGCAGTTAAGTAGTCAGTCACCAGGTCAGGTACCAGTAAGTCAGTCAACTAGTTAGTCACCAGTCAGTAACTCAGTAACTCATCGATAGGCGCTCTGGTACCAATGACTCAGTCAAACAGTCACCGAGTCAGTCAATCGCCAGAGAGTAACCATAAACTCATTCAGTCAGTTGGCCAGTTAGTGAGCCACTCAGTCATCCCTACAGGAGGTAATGAGTCAGTCAACCAGTCAATCAAACAGTCAGTAAGCGGATCAGGTATCAGTGAGTCAGTCGACCAGTCAATCAACATGTCCCTAGTCAGTCACTAATCGGTCACAAGTGAGTTGACCAGTCAGCTCAGGTACCGATGACTCAGTCAAACGACCACTGAGTCAGTCAGTGGCCAATCAGCAAACATGAACTCATTCAGTCAGTTGACCAGTTAGTGAGCTAGTCAGTCATCCTTTCAGAAGCTAATGAGTCAGTGAACCAGTCAGTCGAAGAGTCAGTACCAGTGACTCAGTCGACCAGTCAGTCACCAGGTCGCTAGTCAGTCAGCCATTCAGTTAGCAATTGAGTCACCAGTTGGTCATCAGGCTAGTCAACCAGTTAGTCAATTGGTCAAGCAACCAGTCAGAGGGCTGGTCAGCTAAAAGTGAGTCAGTCAACCAGTTAGTTAACTAGTCAGTCACCAGGCAATTAGCTCGATGTAAGTCGGTCAGCACCTCTGTCAACAAACAAGTCAGATTGCCCGTGACGTACCAGGGAGTCAGTCAAACAGTACGTCAGGCGCTCACTTACCAGTTAATCAGTCAACTGGTCAGTCAGTCAGCTTGTAAGTTACCCAGGCAGTCACCAGTCGGTGAGTCAGTACCAGATCAGTCTACTAATCAGCTGAGCAAGTCACCCACCAGTCAGTCAGCAGAGCAGTCAACCAGTCACTCATTCAGTCGGCGAACTACCAGTCATTCCCCCTAGTCAGTTACTCAGTTAGCTAGTCAGGTAGTGTTACTCAACCTGTCAGTCACCAGTAACCAGTAAATCAACTCTGCAATTATCCAGTCAGTGAGCAGTCAGTTAGCTAGTCAGTTAACCACTGAGTCAACAGTCAGTTAGCCAGTCAAACACCAGACAGTCATAAAGGCAGTAGACCAGTCAGTCCGCTGGTCAAGCAACCAGTCAGTCAGTGGATCAGGTACCAGAGAGTCAGTCGATCAGTCAGTCACCAGGTCAATAGTCAGTAAGCCAGTCAGCTAGCCAGTAAGTAATCAGTCGGTCACCAGGCTAATCAGCCAGTTAGTCAAGTGGTCAAGCACCCAGTCAGTAAGCTGGTCAGCTAACAGTGAGTCAGTCAACCAGTTAGTTAACCAGTCAGTCACCAGTCAGCTAGCTCGTCGTTAGTCGGTCAGCAGGTCTGTCAACAAGTCAGATGGCTCGTCACGTACCAATGAGTAAGTCAAACAGTACGTCAGGCACTCACTTCCTAGTGAGTTTGTCAGCCAGTCAACCAGCCACTCAACCAGTTTGTCAGCTGCTCATGTACCAGTGAGTCAGTCAAGCAGAGTGTCAGGCGGCCGCGTACTAGTGAGTTGTCAAACAATCAGTCAGTAACCAGTAACTCAGTCAGTCAGTCAGTCAGTCAACCAGCCAGTCAACCACCATCTCAGCCGTGCAAGTACCAGGCGCTTCGAAAGGCAGTCAACAAGCTTTTCAGCTGTTCAGGTAACAGTGAGTCCGTGACTAGTCAACCAGTCGCTCAGGAAGGTATTCAACCAGACGATACACCAGTCAGTCAACCAGGTACCAGCCTGCCAGTAACTCATTCAGCCAGTCAGCTACCCACACAGATAGTCAATCAGCCGGTTAGGTACCAGTTAGTCGGTCAACTAGTCAGTCAGTAAGCCATTCAGTTACCCAGGCAGTCACCAGTCGGTGAATCGGTACCAAGTCAGTCTACTAATCAGTTGAGCAAGTCACCTACCAGACAGTCAGTCAATCAGTCAGTCATTCAGTGGGCGAACTACCAGTCATTCGCCCTAGTCACTTAGTCGCTTAGCCAGTCAGGTAGCAGTGTTAGTCAAACTGTCAATCACCAGTAGGCAGTAAATCAACTCTTCAATTGCTTAGGTATCAACGCGGAAGTCAACCAGTCAGTCAGTTAGTCAATCACCAGTCCGTTAGCCAGTCCGTTAGCAAGGCGGTAAACCAATCAATCAGCCGGTCACTCGCCAGTCATTCGGACACTCAGTTAGCCAGTCATTCACCAATCGGTCAGCAAGTCAGTCAACCATTCGGATAGACAATCAGGTATCAGTAACTCACTCGATCACTCAGGCAACTAGTCACTGAGGCAATTACTAGTGGATTAGCCAGGCAATGTACCAGATTCTCAGCCCTTCATGTACCAGCAAGTCAGTCAGCCACTCAGTCACTCAGTCAACAGGTCAGTCAGTCAGTCACCAATCAGTCTCTCCGTTACCAGTCGGTTAGCAAGAAGGTCAACCTGTCAGTCAGCCGGTCAGGTACCAGCGATTCAGTCAGCCAATCAGACAAAAGCCAGTCAACCACTAGTTCAACCGGGCAGTCAGTGACTCAAGTACCATTGTCAACCAGTCAGTGGGCAACTCAAGTCAACCAGTAAGTGAGTCACTCAGTCCCAGTCAAAAAACCACTTAGTCACAAGTCGGTCAAGAAGTCAGTCAACCAGTCAGCCAGCCATTTGGCCAGTCACTCTTCAGTCGCTAGCCGTTGAGTGAGTCATTCAATCATTCAGAGAACAATCCAGTCAGTTAAACGGTCACACAGCCGATCAGGTACCAGTGAGTTCAGTCTACAAGTCCGTTGGCCAGTCACTAACAAGTCAGATTCCCACTCAGTCACCAGTCAGACCATCGAGACAGTCTAGACAGTCTAGAAAATCTAGTCAGACAGTCAGACAGTCTAGACAATTGAGCACTAGGGAGTAGGTCAACCAATCCACCACACAGTCCCACGCCAGTAAATAACCAATAATTCTGTATATCAGTCAGTCAGGCGGTCAGGTACCACTAAATCAGTCAAGCAGTAGGTCAGCTACTCAGTTAGTCAGTCAGGCAGTCAGTCACACAGCCAGCTATTCAGCTACCAAGCAAATCACCAGTTGGTCTGTGAGGCAGTTAAGTAGTCAGTCACCAGGTCAGGTACCAGTAAGTCAGTCAACTAGTTAGTCACCAGTCAGTAACTCATCAAATGGTCAGTAATTCAGTTAACCAGTCAGTCATCCAGTCAGTCAATCACGCCGCCAACCAGTGAGTTATTCAGTCAGTCATCCAATTATTCAGACAAGCAATCAACAGTCAGTCAGTAATGCACTGCACTAGTCGCTCAGATGCCCGAGATTCAGTTAACCAAACAGTTGTTTAGTCAGTCAAAAGTCAGTTACCCAGTCAGTTAACCAGTCTGTTACCAGCCGGCTAACATGTCAGTTACACAGTGAGTCAACTTGTCAGGCAACAGTTCACTCAGTCAGTGAATGGAAATTTTGTCAGTTAGCCGGTCAAGTACCAGTGACCCAATCAACCAGTCAGTCACCAGTCAGTTAGCCAATCAGTGACCAATCGGTCAAAAAGGAGTCAACAACTCATAGGGGCCAATCAGGTAACATTGAGTCAGTCAAGAAGTCAGTCAGCTGGTCAGATATCCGTGGGTCAGTCAACCAGTCAGTCAACCAGTCACTGACCAGTCAGTCAACCAGGTGATCAACCAGTCAGTCAAACGGTCAGCTAACAGTGAGTCAGTCAAGCAGTCATTCAGGCAGTCACTTAGCTGTGAGTTGGTCAGCCAGTCAGTCAGTCAGTCAACCAGTCAGTCAACCAACCAGTTAGTCAGCTGTACAGTTACCAGTTAGTCAGTCAAGCAGCCACCTACTAGTGAGTTAGTCAAAAATTCAGTCATTGACCATTAACTCAGTCAGTCAGTCAGTAAGTCAACCAGACAGTCAACCACCATCTCAGCCGTCCAGGTACCAGTCGGTTAGCAAGGCAGTCAACCAGAGTTTCCGCTGTTCAGGTAACAGTGAGTCAGTCACTAGTCAACCAGTCGCTCAGCTTGGGATTCAACCACACTAGCAAGCCAGTCATCCGGTCAGGCAACTAGTCAGTTACCTGGTCAGCCAACAGTGAGCAGGTTAACAAATTACTTAACCAGGCAGCCACCAGTCAATTAGCCCGTCGTCAGTCGATCAGCACGTCAAACAACAAACCAGTCGGTCACCAGTGAAATTACCCACAGTCATCAGTTGCTCAGCAAGTCAGTTAACCAGGGAAATAGCCAGTCAAGTACCAGTGAATCAAATGTGCCAAATCTTCCTCAACTCATGCCGAAAATACAGTGTTGCAAAAACTATCAACCAATAAGAGAAAACGGCACCTTTGCACTGATCTGTGTTGAAATCCGTAACAAACGACTTAAATCCAGTCGATACCCCATGCTTTTTGCGAAATGTGGCCAGAGAGTGAAATGCACCAAGTCTTTCTCAATTCACGATAGAAATACTGTTTTGCAATAACTATCTGCAAACAAGCCTAAGCCGTATTTTTTCATCGAGTAGGGCTAAAATTGTTAAGAAATCACTAAGAGCCAGTCGATAGCCCATCTTTTCTCTAGGATTTAACCAGAGACTGAAATGGGCCAACTCTCGCTTAACTCACGCTAGAAATCCGGGGTTGCAAAAGCTATCTACAAACAGGCCAAAACAAAAGGTTTTCATTGATTTGGGTTGAATTTCGTACGAAACCACCAATATTCAGTCATTACCCTATCTTCTCTGCAAAATGTGGCCAGAGAGCGAAATGCGCAAAATCTTTGTCAACTCACTATAGAAATACTGTTTTGCAATAACTATCTGCAAACAAGCCTAAACCGTATTCGTTTTATTGAATATGGCTGAAATTGGTAAGAAATCACTAAAAGCCAGTCGATACCCCATCTTTTCTCTAATATTTAACCAGAGAGTGAAATGGGCCAACTCCCCCTTAACTCACGCTCAAAATACGGTTTTGCCAAAGCTATCTACAAACAGGCCAAAACAAAACTTTTTCGTTGATTTGGGTTGAAATTCGTAAGAAACCACCAATATTCAGTCGTTATCCAATCTTTTCTGCAGAATGTGGCCATAGAGTGAAATGCCCTAGGTCTTTCTCAACTCACAATAGACATACTGTTTTGCAAAAACTATCTGCAAACAAGCATAAACCACATTTTTTTATTGATTAGAGTTGAAATTCGTCAGCAAACATGAAGATCTAGTCGATATCCCTCTTTACTTCCAAACTTGGCCCGAGCGAAATGCGCCAAATCTTGTTCAACTGGTGGTAGAAATACGGTTTTATAAAAACTATCTGGTAACAAGCCAAAACCACATTTTTTCATTGATTTGGGTTCAAATTGCTAAGAAAACACTAAAATTCAGTCGATACCCCATCTTTTCTGTGAGATTTGTCCAGAGAGTAAAATGCGCCAAGTCTTTCCCTACTCACGCTGGAAATACAGTTTTGCAAAAGCTGTATGGAAATAACACAAAATGGCACTTTTGCACTAATTTCTGTTGAAATTCGTTAGAAACAACCAAAATTCTAGTCGATACCCCATCTTTTCTGCGAAATGTGACCAGAGACTGAAATGCGCCGTCTTTCTCAACTCACGATAGAAATACTGTTTTGCAAAAACTATCTGCAAACAAATCTAAACCACATCTTTTCATTGATTACGGTTTAAAATTCGTAAGAAGCAACGAAAATCCAGTCAATACCCCCATCTTTTGTTGGAAACTTGGCCAGAGTGAAATGCGCCAAATCTTGCTCAACTCGCTATAGAAAAATGGTTTTGCAACAACTATCTGGAAACAAGGCATAACCGCATTTTTTAATTCGTTTGCTTTAAAATTTGTACGATACCCTATCTATTCTGTGATAGTTGACCAGTCAGTCAGTCAGTCACTGGTCAGTTAGCAAGTCATAAACACGCTGGTCAGTTAGCCAGTCAGTCGCTATTCCCTTAACAGGGCAGTCAAGGAGTAGGTCATCGGGTCAGGTAACAGTGAGTTAGTCAGTCAGTCAGTCATTTGTCACTTAGGCAGTCAGTCACTACTTAATTACCCAGTCAGTATTCCGTCAAGAAGGCACTTAAGGAGCCAGTCAGTGGTTGAGGTACCACTGAGCTGATCAGTTAGTAAGTTACAAGTCAGCCAACTAGTCACTAACCCAGTCAGTAACCAGCAGTTTAGCAAGGCCCTTAAGATTTCCGTCGGCGGATTAGCTACCAATGTGTCGGGCAATGAGTCAGTCACAAGTGACTTAGCCATTCAGGCACAAGTCAGTCAGTACACCGGTCAGTCAGCTGATGAGTTACCAGGGGAGGAAGTCAACCATCAATCAGCCAGTAAGATACTTGATCAGTTAGCCAGTCATTTCTAATTCAGCCATCAAGGCAATCAATAAGTCTGTCAGCAGCTAGGGTACCAGTGAGTCTATCAGTCGGTCAGGCACCAGTAAGTCAGACAGCCAATAACTCCTTCGTCAGTCGGCCAGTCAGTCACTCGTAAGCTAACCAATCATTCACTAGTCCGTCAGCAAGGTAAGCCAAAAGTCAGTCAGTGGATAAGGCACCAGTTAGTCGATCAGTCATTCAGTCACCGGTCAGTGAGCAAGTCAGTCATCAATCGGTGAGCCAGTCAGTCACTGGTCAGTTGGTCAGGCAGTCATTAGTCTGTCAGCAAGTCACGTCAGAAGCATTCTCATTGCCCTTCAGTTTCCTTGGGCAAGTGGCCAGATGGCAATTATCTTGCTGAGCCCAACACATTTTTCATTAACCTAATAGTTTAAAAAATGTTACCAGCACTTTCTTTTCTAATCCCAAATTAAGCCCTGCAAGGCTTTTGACCACTACTCTACCCTTCTAAATCCCTATTCTTTTCTAAGATTCACACAAAACTTTCTTGTTTTACTAATACCATAACTAGATAAAAGCTTCCATAGTTAGAGACATGAAATAGCAATAAAGTGACAATAGGAAGATTTTATCAATTAACTCCTTAAGAACAAAGTTATAATCACCTGACTAAGGTATTTGACACTCTCAGGAGACAGCTATGGCGAGTCTCGACTTAAACCTATGGTTAGGGCTGGGGTTGCAGGAATCACTTCCGTTTCACTAACCTTTTTGCAGCATTTTGATCTTAGGGTTAGCTTACTGCATTGAATCTCTGATCGAACACTGTACTATCTTCTTGATGTGCTTGCAATTCCCGATCTAACCACAGGGTGGCTAGTTAAATCACGTCGTGTCTTAAATGACGATGTTGCGATTTTCAGTTTAGCCTAGTTTTTCCGTGCGGATATGAAAAGCCCCAAAATAATTTTTATATGTGGAAAATGATAATTGAAAATTTGCTACGAAATGCGCTATTTGGATTTCAAAATATTTGTGATTTTTAAAAGTGTTTCGTGAGCTCAAATGAAATGAAATGAGCTAACCAGTCAGTTAGCAAGTTGGTCAGCCACTTAATAACCCACCAAGTCAGCTAGCAAGTCACCCAGTCATTGAGCAACTCACTCAGTCAGTCAGTCAGTTAGCCAGTCAGGCAACCAGTCAGTTAGCCAGTTACTCACTATTCAGTCACTCAGTCTCTCCCATACCCAGCGACAGATGTAACAGAGGACTAACACGGTTGCGGAAAATTCAGCCAGTCTTGGTCTCGGGGTCCACCGGGTTAAGAGCAAGCGCCTCATAAACAAAAGAACCCCATATTACTGAAGGGTGAGAAATTAGAAGACATGACAAGTATTACTTACCAAGGTGGCATTTTTCAAAACTGAAGTACAGTGGCACAGATGCCGATGTAAAAGTGAGAATTGGCAGGGCGAGAGCAGTCTTCCTCCAATTGGAGAACATCAAACTCAGGATCTTTAACACCATAGTTAAACCTTTCCTGCTGTAGATTGCGTTGAAATCTGTAAGAAAACAGTCAAATCCAGCTTAAATGCAATGTTTCAGCGACATTTGGCCAAAAAGTAAAAAGTGCTAAGTTTACCCTAAAGCGCGCTAGTCTTGTACTTTTAGTAAAGTCAGCTGTTTTCCAGTTAAAAACGCTGGAAACAGGCCAAAACGCAATGTTTTCAGTTACATTGATATATACAATCTACAAGAAAACAGCAGTGAAAGGCAAAAATTAGGCGAAAAAAGAAAGTTTTCAACGACACTCAGCCGAAAGTGCGAAAAACTCGCTCATTTTGGTAAAAACACGGCTTTGCAAAAAGTATGTGCAAACAATCCGAAACGCACATTTTCTTATCACATTACGATGACATCGGTAATAAAACACAAGCCCATAACAAGCTCAAATCGGGCTCAAGTAACACGGTTTTCTAAAGGTATCTGAAAACAAGCAAAAACGCACATTTTTCATTAGATTCCGTTGAAATCCGTAAGAAAACATCAATTTTAGAGGAAATGCAATGTTTTTAGCGAAATTTGGCGAAAAAGTAGAGTGCTTAAGTTTGCTCTAAAACAAGCTCAAATAGGGCTCAAAAACACGGTTTAGCCAGAAGTCTTTGCAAACAAGAAGAGATGCATTCTTTTAATCGAGAGATTTAGCGGAGCTTCCGTAAATGTATATCTAGCCCTTCACTTTATTCCAAATTCTCAACACTGGCTGTCGAGGACGTTATCTAGTGACTAGGGGACCAGTCTATGTTTGAGAGGAGAGAAAGGTGGGGAACCGCTCCGACAAATTTCTCCAACGTGTCACCCTCCGCTGGTAAGCGTAGAAAATTAAAAAGAAGCAACTTTTAACTTTTAACTTGAGGTAAACCTGTTATTTTTTAGATGTCCTTGGACAGTCTGCGTCTCGTTATTCATACACGGCGTCCTTTTAAGAGTTTTCTGTTATTTTTCTCGGTAACCTCTGCATATAATGTCACTGTTCGATACATGATCTTTGCAACTCTAGCTACTGAAATACGAAATTTATCTTGCATCTTTTTTTTTTCCTTGCGAAAGTCTGATTTAAACAAAGCCAAGCTAGAACAAGATTATATTTCAAACTTGAATTTTAAGGATTCAATAACGATGATTTTTGTAGAAACCCAGAAAAAATAACTAGATCTCATTCGTATATGTAAGTTACAGAAATTAATTACAAAACATCAATAAAGTTTTCTCGTTAGTTTTAAAGCTGAGTTGACGTTGTTATTGGCCTTAAAGTGGTTGTAAATGGTATCTCATGTCAGCCTATAGATGAACCTCCTGGATTAAAGCAACATTTTAACACAACAAGAAACTATATTGATCCGAAAAAAGTATTAATTTGACCATCTGCTAAGACTTTCACCGGTTCACTAAGACAAAATTTTAACATGAAAGTTTTTAAAAGGGCTTCGATATTTGTTGAAATTGGATAACTCATGCTCACAACTTAGGTTATACATTAAATTCACAGCTGTCTTCCATTTTTTCACTAATGTTGTAACAAGCTGGAAAATCGTTGTAATATATATTTCAACCCAACTATTCTCTACATGTGTGCCCCTAAACATTAAAGAGAAGGCAGTGAAAACATAAATTAAAAGGGGGGATGCTCATTAACTTCAGCTTTAATTGTGGATGGATCCTTGCTTTTCCAGATTCCCAACCTTTAAAACTCATACAATTTGCGGCCAATTCCTGGCATGTATAGCAATGTTTACTCTAGATATCAGCAGTTGTAAGAACACCAGGCACTATTGAGACCTTGAGCCTGAGTATTCAATGCCATCCAAGTAACCTGTTATAGTATGTATACAACATGTTACAATCATGAAACTGCAGTACACATATATGATTTTCAAATATTCAAAATTCATTGATATATATCACTTTAACGGGTTTCAACCAACATAATGACCAGCTCCCAGTTGGCTGGTTAGCTCAGTTGATAGAGCACTGCACCGGTATTGTAGTATGGGTCTGAATTTTTTTTCAGGCCCTATTTCCACCCATTAGATAAGTACACATATATGACTTTCATATTTTCAAAATTCAGGAATAAAGCTATTGACACATTCTATCTTACAAGAAAAACATCTGTGAAGCTATAATTACAATTTACCTTTCATGTAAGCAAGCCATATTAAAACATACGATATGAATAAATTTAATCTGATTATCTCACCAAGTTTAACTGCAGCATCCACGATCTAATAAACTTGTCTTTGAATGGGAAAATTAAAACCTGACTGTGTTTTTCTCACCACTACCATTCTATTATCACAAATCAATCTCATAAAACTTAATAATAACAATAAGAATTATGAGAAGATTGAAATCAATAATTCACTTCCTTCTCTGTGACAGCTTAGAAATTAAACACAAAGGCTACCAGCAGCAGGTTTTCTCATTGTAACTGCAGGTTTCATAACATCAGATATTCATCACATCATTATTTCATACATGTATTTGAAAGCATTGGTAGATTTTAATCGTTATGATATCAATTATTGCCCCACTTTAAGACACATAGTCATATGTATAAGGAAGATGGCAAATAAGTAAAACTGTATCATACTCCACTCTGTAGGATAACATTCCAAATTCATTGAAATAAAGTTGACTTTGTAATTCAGGTTTTAGAAATAGAAATGTGTGATACCTCTTTATTAGGACCAGGCAGCAATGCCACTTACAAATTTTCAAACAGCAAATGCCAAAAAACTTAGAGATGGAATTTAACTACAATAGAGCTACTAAAATATGGCATATCTTTTTAATGAGACTTTAATCATTGGCTGGCACACAGATATATAGAAGAGGCTTTGTAAAGACCAGGGCAGTCACATTGCAGATTTCTGAGAATCATACTATGTCAGGGAGACTAATGACACCTGTTCAGGTGAGTTTACCTTGGAAAGAGACCCCTGCAACAGTTATGTTTTATCTTCACACACTTGAATTAAAAAAAAAAAATTAATTATTTGCAAGCAGTTTACATCAAAAGAACCTCATTAAAATAAAATAGAGCAGAAGGATATTAACTTCATTTAAATGCCTAGAATCGTACGAAAATTTTGAAATGTGCCTCATTTGTGGTATAGATACGAATCACTTATTCAAATTGCAAGGGTGTAAGTCAATGAATCCAAAAGAAAATATTCAAGCAGGTTATAGACATGGTTCATGAATTGTAAACTAGTAATATATGTGAAAAAAGTTTACTGGAATTCGGCTTTCTGTATTTGTGATGTTGATACGAACTTATCGTTAATGATCACTTATGAAGTTTACTGGGTGTAACTCAATGAATTGAATGCAAACTAACCGTTAGATCACCTAAACGGATTCAGATTATGTGAAAAGAACTCCTCTTGAATTTGAAACTGTAAACAACGACTACTAATTACGCTTACCATGGTGTTAACCAGCGTGCTTATGAGCACACTGTAAAGACTCGATCCGTTTCAGTACGCGATCACAGCTCTAATGCTTCTTGCAAAATACAATGAAAATCATTTGCCAAGACTGATTCTTCAGCTTCCAGCGTCAGAGGAAAACAGCAGTTATCCGCCTTAATCAAGGCGTGTGTAGCTTAGCTCAGTAATTAGATCAGTTAGTCAACGAGTCACAGCCGGTGAGGCGCCAGTAAGTCAGCCAGCCAATCAGTCAGCCACTCAGTAACCGCTAAGTTAGCCGCTCAGTTACCAGTTCGTCGGTAAGTGAGTTAGCCAGCGAGGTACCAGAGAGACAGTCTATCAATTAGTTAGACAGCCAGTCGCCAGTCAGTAGCCAGTAACTCAATCAGTCAGTAAGGCAAGCGATGAACAAGTCAGTCAGTCGGTCAGTTACCAGTCAGTCAGTTAAACAGTAAACCAACTCTTCTATTATCCAGTCAGTCACCACGTTAGCGAGTCAGTTAACCAGTCAGTCATCAGTCAGTCAGCCAGTCAGACACCAAACCGTCATCAAGGCAGTAAACCAGTCAGACCGCCGGTCAGGTACGTAGTGAGTAAGTCGACTAGTCATCCATTCAATCAATCACCAGGCAGTTAGTCAATCCGTAAGCCACTCAGTCACAAGTCGGTCACCAAGTCACTTAACCAGTCAGTCAACCAATTAGTCAACCAATTAGACAGCCGACAGGAACCAGTGAGTCAGTCAACTATTCAGTCAGCCAGTCAGGTATCACCGAGGAGGTGAACCAGTCAGTCAGCCAGTCAATCACCAGTCCGTTGGCCACTCACTCACAAGTCAATTCTCAAGTCAGTCACCGGTCAGTCAGCAAGGCGGTAAACCAATCTGTCCATTAGTCACTCGCCAGTCATTCGGACACTCAGTTAGCCAGTCATTCACCAATAGGTCAGCAAGTCAGTCAACCATTCAGATATACAGTCAGCTACCAGTAATTCACTAAATCGCTCAGGCAACTAGTCACCGAGACAATCACTAGTAGATTAGCCAGACAGTGTACCAGATACTCAGCCGGTCATATACCAGCAAGTCAGTCAGCCACTCAGTCACTCAGTCAACAAGTCAGTCAGCCAGTCAGTCACCACTCAGTCTCTCCATTACCAGTAGGAAAGTCAACCAGTCAGTGAGCCGGTCAGGTACCAGCGATTCAGTCAGCCAAACAGTCAGAGACTAGTCACCCACGAATACCTCTGTCCACAAGTCAATCAACCAGCCAGTCAGCCAGTCATTCAACCAGCCAGTCAGCGACTTAAGTACCAGTGAGTCAGTCAACCAATTAGTGAGCAACTCAGGCCCGTCAAATAACCACTTAGTCACAAGTCGGTCAAGAATTCAGTCGGTCAACCAGTCAGCCAGTCACTCTTCAGTCCCTAGCCATTGAGTGAGTCACTCAACCATTCAGTGAATCAGTCAGTCAGTTACCCAATCACACAGCCGTTCAGGTACCAGTGAGTTCAGTCAACAAGTCCATTGGCCAGTCGCTAGCCAGTCAGTTTCCCACTCAGTCACCAGTCGGTCCACAAGTCGGTAAACAAGTCAAATAGCCAATCACGCACCAGGGAGTCAGTCACCCACTCAACCACACAGTCCCTCGCCAGTCAATAACCAGTAATTGTGTCAATCAGTCACTCAAGCGGTCAGGTACCACTAAGTCTGTCAACCAGTAAGTCAGCTAGTCAGTCAACCAGTCAGTCAGTCAGTCAGTCAGACCGTCAGCCAGTCAGCCAATCAGCTACCAAGCCAGTCACCAGTTGGTCTTCGAGGCAGTTAAGTAGTCAGTCACCAGGTCAGGTACCAGTAAGTCAGTCAACTACTCAGTCAACCAGTCAGTCAATGACGCCGTCATCCAGTGAGTTATTCAGTCTGTCATCGAATTATTTCGATAATCAATCAAAAGTCAGTTAGCCAATCAATCAGCAGTCAGTCAGCAATGCACTGAACCATTCGGTCAGCCGCTCAGGTACCAGTGACTCAGTCAACCAATCAGTCGTTTACTCACTCACCAGTCAGTTAGCCAGACAGTTGACCAGTCAGTCACCAGCCGTCCAAAATGTCATTTAGCCAGTGATTCAACCTATCAGGCAGCAATTCACTCACTCCGTGAATGGAAATTTGGTCAGTTAGCCGGTCAAGCTCCAGTGACTCAGTCAACCAGTCAGTTAGCCAATTAGTCACAAATCGGTCAACAAGGAGTCAATAACTCATAGGGACCAATTAGGTAACATTGAGTCCGTTAAGCAGTCAGTCAGCTGGTTACATACCCGTGGGTCACTCAACCAGTGAGTCAGCTGTCAGTCAACCAGTTAATCAACCAGTCAGTCAGACGTTCAGTTACCAGTGAGTCAGCCAATCAGTCATTAAGCCAGTCAGTTAGCAGTCAGTTAGGGAGTCAGTCACTGGCTGGTCACAAGTGAGTTAACCAGTCAGATAGGCGCTCGGGTACCAATGACTCAGTCAAACAGTCACCGAGTCAGTCAATCGCCAGAAAGTAACCATCAGTCATCCTTACAGGAGCTAATGACTCAGTCAACAAGTCAATCGAACAGTCAGTCAGCGGATCAGGTATCAGTGAGTCAGTCGACCATTTAATCAACATGTCACTAGTCAGTCACTAATTGGTGACAAGTGAGTTGACCACTCAGCTCAAGTACCAATGACTCAGTCAAACGACCACTGAGTCAGTCAGTGGCCAGTCAGCAAACATGAACTCATTCAGTCAGTTGACCAGTTAGTGAGCCAGTCAGTCATCCTTTCAGAAGCTAATGAGTCAGTGAACCAGTCAGTCGAAGAGTCAGTAAGCCGATCAGGTACCAGTGACTCAGTCGACCAGTCAGTCACCAGGTCACTAGTCAGTCAGCCAGTCAGTTAGCCAGTGAGTCACCAGTCGGTAATCAGGCTAGTCAACCAGTTAGTCAATTGGCCAAGCAACCGGTCAGTGAGCTGGTCAGCTAAAAGCGAGTCAGTCAACCAGATAGTAAACTAGTCAGTCACCAGGCAATTAGCTCGACGTCAGTCGGTCAGAACGTCTGTCAACAAACAAGTCAGATTGCCCGTGACGTACCAGTGAGTCAGTCAAACAGTACGTCAGGCGCTCACTTACCAGTTATTCAGTCAACTAGTCAGTTAGTTAGTTAGTACGTTACTCAGGCAGTCACCAGTCGGTGAGTCAGTACCAGGTCAGTCTACTAATCAGCTGAGCAAGTCACCCACCAGTCAGTCAGCAAAGCAATCAACCAGTCACTCATTCAGTCGGCGAACTATTAGTCATTCGCCCTAGTCAGTTATTTGGTTAGCTAGTCAGGTAGTGTTAGTCAACCTGTCAGTCACCAGTAGCCAGTAAATCAACTCTTCAATTATCCAGTCAGTGAGCAGTCAGTTAGCTAGTCAGTTAACCACTGAGTCAACAGTCAGTTAGCCAGTCAAACACCAGACAGTCATCAAGGCAGTAGACCAGTCAGTCCGCTGGTCAAGCAACCAGTCAGTCAGTGGATCAGGTACCAGAGAGTCAGTCGATCAGTCAGTCACCGGGTCAATAGTCAGTCAGGCAGTCAGTTAGCCAGTGAGTAACCAGTCGGTCACCAGGCTAGTCAACCAGTTAGTCAAGTGGACAAGCACCCAGTCAGTACGCTGGTCAGCTAAAAGTGAGTCGGTCAACCAGTTAGTTAAAAAGTCAGTCACCAGTCAGCTAGCTCGTCGTTGGTCGGTCAGCAGGTCTGTCAACAGGTCAGATGGCCCGTCACGTACCAGTGAGTCAGTCAAACAGTACGTCAGGCGCTCACTTACCAGTGAGTTTGCCAGCCACTCAACCAGCCACTCAACCAGTTTGTCAACCGTTCATGTACCAGTGAGTCAGTCAAGCAGAGTGTCAGGCGGCCACGTACTAGTGAGTTGTCAAACAATCAGTCGGTAACCAGTAACTCAGTCGGTCAATCAGTCAGACAACCAGCCAGTCAACCACCATCTCAGCCGTCCAAGTACCAGGCGCTTCGAAAGGCAGTCAACAAGCTTTTCAGCTGTTCAGGTGACAGTGAGTTCGTCACTAGTCAGCCAGTCGCTCATCAAGGTATTCATTTGGACGATACACCAGTCAGTCAACCAGGCAGCAGCCTCAATTTAAGTCATTTAGCCAGTCAGCTACCCACACAGATAGTCAATCAGCCGGTTAGGTACCAGTTAGTCAGTCAACTAGTCAGTCAGTCAGCCAGTCAGTGACCCAGGCAGTCACCAGTCGGTGAGTCGGTACCAAGTCAGTCTACTAATCAGTTGAGCAAGTCACCTACCAGTCAGTCAGTCAACCAGTCAGTCATTCAGTCGGCGAACTATTAGCCATTCGCCCTAGTCAGTTAGTCGGTTAGCCAGTCAGGTAGCAGTGTTAGTCAACCTGTCAATCACCAGTAAGCAGTAAATCAACTCTTCAATTACCCAGTCAGTGAGCGCTCAGTTAGCTAGTCAGTTAACCACTCAGTCACAGTTCCGTTACCCAGTCAGATACAGGACGGTCTCAGCAAGGCAGTAGATCAGTCAGTCCTCCAGTCAGGTTCTCAGTGAGTCAGTCGACTAGTCATCCATTCAATCAGTCACAAGGGAGTTAGTAAATCTGTACGCCAATCAGTCACGAGTCGGTCAGCAGGTCACCTAACCAGTGACTAACTTAACCAGTTAGACCACCAATCAGACAACCGAAAGGAACGGTGAGTCAGTCAATTATTCAGTCAGCTGGTCAGGAATCACCGCGGAGGTCAACCAGTCAGTCAGCCAGTCAATCACCAGTCCGTTAGCCAGTCCGATTCTTAAGTCAGTCACCAGTCAGTCAGCAAGGCGGTAAACCAATCAATCAGCCAGTCACTCGCAAGTCATTCGGACACTAAGTTAGCCAGTCATTCACCAATCGGTCAGCAAGTCAGCCAACCATTTAGATAGACAGTCAGGTATCAGTAATTCACTCGATCGCTCAGGCGACTAGTCACTGAGACAATCACTAGTAGACTAGCCAGGCAGTGTACCACATACTCAACCCTTCATGTACCAGCAAGTCAGTCAGCCACTCAGTCACTCAGTCAACAAGTCAATCAGTCTCTCCATTACCAGTCGGTTAGCAAGGAGGTCAACCTGTCAGTCAGCCCGTCAGGTACCAGCGATTCAGTAAGCCAATCAGACAAACAGTCAGACACTAGTCAGCCACCAATACGTCTCTCAGCAAGTCCATCAACCAGCCAGTCAACCAGTAGTTCAACCGGGCAGTCAGTGACTCAAGTACCAGGGAGTCAGTCAACCAGACAGTGAGCCACTCAGTCCCAGTCAAAAAACCACTTAGTCACAAGTCGGTCAAGAAGTCAGTCAACCAGTCAGCCAGCCATTTGACCAGTCACTCTTCAGTCACTAGCCGTTGAGTGAGTCATTCAATCATTCAGAGAACAAGTCAGTCAGTTAAACGGTCACACAGCCGATCAGGTACCAGTGAATTCAGTCTACAAGTCCGTTGGCCAGTCACTAACCAGTCAGATTCCCACTCAGTCACCAGTCGGTCAACAAGTCAGTAAACAAGTCAAATAGACAATCGAGCACTAGGGAGTAGGTCAACCAATCCACCACAAAGTCCCTCGCCTGTAAATAACCAATAATTCTGTATATCAGTCAGTCAGGCGGTCAGGTACCACTAAATCAGTCAAGCAGTAAGTCAGCTACTCAGTTAGTCAGTCAGGCAGTCAGTCACACAGCCAGCTATTCAGCTACCAAGCAAATCCCCAGTTGGTCTGTGAGGCAGTTAAGTAGTCAGTCACCAGGTCAGGTACCAGTAAGTCAGTCAACTAGTTAGTCACCAGTCAGTAACTCAGTAACTCATCGATAGGCGCTCTGGTACCAATGACTCAGTCAAACAGTCACCGAGTCAGTCAATCGCCAGAGAGTAACCATAAACTCATTCAGTCAGTTGGCCAGTTAGTGAGCCACTCAGTCATCCCTACAGGAGGTAATGAGTCAGTCAACCAGTCAATCAAACAGTCAGTAAGCGGATCAGGTATCAGTGAGTCAGTCGACCAGTCAATCAACATGTCCCTAGTCAGTCACTAATCGGTCACAAGTGAGTTGACCAGTCAGCTCAGGTACCGATGACTCAGTCAAACGACCACTGAGTCAGTCAGTGGCCAATCAGCAAACATGAACTCATTCAGTCAGTTGACCAGTTAGTGAGCTAGTCAGTCATCCTTTCAGAAGCTAATGAGTCAGTGAACCAGTCAGTCGAAGAGTCAGTACCAGTGACTCAGTCGACCAGTCAGTCACCAGGTCGCTAGTCAGTCAGCCATTCAGTTAGCAATTGAGTCACCAGTTGGTCATCAGGCTAGTCAACCAGTTAGTCAATTGGTCAAGCAACCAGTCAGAGGGCTGGTCAGCTAAAAGTGAGTCAGTCAACCAGTTAGTTAACTAGTCAGTCACCAGGCAATTAGCTCGATGTAAGTCGGTCAGCACCTCTGTCAACAAACAAGTCAGATTGCCCGTGACGTACCAGGGAGTCAGTCAAACAGTACGTCAGGCGCTCACTTACCAGTTAATCAGTCAACTGGTCAGTCAGTCAGCTTGTAAGTTACCCAGGCAGTCACCAGTCGGTGAGTCAGTACCAGATCAGTCTACTAATCAGCTGAGCAAGTCACCCACCAGTCAGTCAGCAGAGCAGTCAACCAGTCACTCATTCAGTCGGCGAACTACCAGTCATTCCCCCTAGTCAGTTACTCAGTTAGCTAGTCAGGTAGTGTTACTCAACCTGTCAGTCACCAGTAACCAGTAAATCAACTCTGCAATTATCCAGTCAGTGAGCAGTCAGTTAGCTAGTCAGTTAACCACTGAGTCAACAGTCAGTTAGCCAGTCAAACACCAGACAGTCATAAAGGCAGTAGACCAGTCAGTCCGCTGGTCAAGCAACCAGTCAGTCAGTGGATCAGGTACCAGAGAGTCAGTCGATCAGTCAGTCACCAGGTCAATAGTCAGTAAGCCAGTCAGCTAGCCAGTAAGTAATCAGTCGGTCACCAGGCTAATCAGCCAGTTAGTCAAGTGGTCAAGCACCCAGTCAGTAAGCTGGTCAGCTAACAGTGAGTCAGTCAACCAGTTAGTTAACCAGTCAGTCACCAGTCAGCTAGCTCGTCGTTAGTCGGTCAGCAGGTCTGTCAACAAGTCAGATGGCTCGTCACGTACCAATGAGTAAGTCAAACAGTACGTCAGGCACTCACTTCCTAGTGAGTTTGTCAGCCAGTCAACCAGCCACTCAACCAGTTTGTCAGCTGCTCATGTACCAGTGAGTCAGTCAAGCAGAGTGTCAGGCGGCCGCGTACTAGTGAGTTGTCAAACAATCAGTCAGTAACCAGTAACTCAGTCAGTCAGTCAGTCAGTCAACCAGCCAGTCAACCACCATCTCAGCCGTGCAAGTACCAGGCGCTTCGAAAGGCAGTCAACAAGCTTTTCAGCTGTTCAGGTAACAGTGAGTCCGTGACTAGTCAACCAGTCGCTCAGGAAGGTATTCAACCAGACGATACACCAGTCAGTCAACCAGGTACCAGCCTGCCAGTAACTCATTCAGCCAGTCAGCTACCCACACAGATAGTCAATCAGCCGGTTAGGTACCAGTTAGTCGGTCAACTAGTCAGTCAGTAAGCCATTCAGTTACCCAGGCAGTCACCAGTCGGTGAATCGGTACCAAGTCAGTCTACTAATCAGTTGAGCAAGTCACCTACCAGACAGTCAGTCAATCAGTCAGTCATTCAGTGGGCGAACTACCAGTCATTCGCCCTAGTCACTTAGTCGCTTAGCCAGTCAGGTAGCAGTGTTAGTCAAACTGTCAATCACCAGTAGGCAGTAAATCAACTCTTCAATTGCTTAGGTATCAACGCGGAAGTCAACCAGTCAGTCAGTTAGTCAATCACCAGTCCGTTAGCCAGTCCGTTAGCAAGGCGGTAAACCAATCAATCAGCCGGTCACTCGCCAGTCATTCGGACACTCAGTTAGCCAGTCATTCACCAATCGGTCAGCAAGTCAGTCAACCATTCGGATAGACAATCAGGTATCAGTAACTCACTCGATCACTCAGGCAACTAGTCACTGAGGCAATTACTAGTGGATTAGCCAGGCAATGTACCAGATTCTCAGCCCTTCATGTACCAGCAAGTCAGTCAGCCACTCAGTCACTCAGTCAACAGGTCAGTCAGTCAGTCACCAATCAGTCTCTCCGTTACCAGTCGGTTAGCAAGAAGGTCAACCTGTCAGTCAGCCGGTCAGGTACCAGCGATTCAGTCAGCCAATCAGACAAAAGCCAGTCAACCACTAGTTCAACCGGGCAGTCAGTGACTCAAGTACCATTGTCAACCAGTCAGTGGGCAACTCAAGTCAACCAGTAAGTGAGTCACTCAGTCCCAGTCAAAAAACCACTTAGTCACAAGTCGGTCAAGAAGTCAGTCAACCAGTCAGCCAGCCATTTGGCCAGTCACTCTTCAGTCGCTAGCCGTTGAGTGAGTCATTCAATCATTCAGAGAACAATCCAGTCAGTTAAACGGTCACACAGCCGATCAGGTACCAGTGAGTTCAGTCTACAAGTCCGTTGGCCAGTCACTAACAAGTCAGATTCCCACTCAGTCACCAGTCAGACCATCGAGACAGTCTAGACAGTCTAGAAAATCTAGTCAGACAGTCAGACAGTCTAGACAATTGAGCACTAGGGAGTAGGTCAACCAATCCACCACACAGTCCCACGCCAGTAAATAACCAATAATTCTGTATATCAGTCAGTCAGGCGGTCAGGTACCACTAAATCAGTCAAGCAGTAGGTCAGCTACTCAGTTAGTCAGTCAGGCAGTCAGTCACACAGCCAGCTATTCAGCTACCAAGCAAATCACCAGTTGGTCTGTGAGGCAGTTAAGTAGTCAGTCACCAGGTCAGGTACCAGTAAGTCAGTCAACTAGTTAGTCACCAGTCAGTAACTCATCAAATGGTCAGTAATTCAGTTAACCAGTCAGTCATCCAGTCAGTCAATCACGCCGCCAACCAGTGAGTTATTCAGTCAGTCATCCAATTATTCAGACAAGCAATCAACAGTCAGTCAGTAATGCACTGCACTAGTCGCTCAGATGCCCGAGATTCAGTTAACCAAACAGTTGTTTAGTCAGTCAAAAGTCAGTTACCCAGTCAGTTAACCAGTCTGTTACCAGCCGGCTAACATGTCAGTTACACAGTGAGTCAACTTGTCAGGCAACAGTTCACTCAGTCAGTGAATGGAAATTTTGTCAGTTAGCCGGTCAAGTACCAGTGACCCAATCAACCAGTCAGTCACCAGTCAGTTAGCCAATCAGTGACCAATCGGTCAAAAAGGAGTCAACAACTCATAGGGGCCAATCAGGTAACATTGAGTCAGTCAAGAAGTCAGTCAGCTGGTCAGATATCCGTGGGTCAGTCAACCAGTCAGTCAACCAGTCACTGACCAGTCAGTCAACCAGGTGATCAACCAGTCAGTCAAACGGTCAGCTAACAGTGAGTCAGTCAAGCAGTCATTCAGGCAGTCACTTAGCTGTGAGTTGGTCAGCCAGTCAGTCAGTCAGTCAACCAGTCAGTCAACCAACCAGTTAGTCAGCTGTACAGTTACCAGTTAGTCAGTCAAGCAGCCACCTACTAGTGAGTTAGTCAAAAATTCAGTCATTGACCATTAACTCAGTCAGTCAGTCAGTAAGTCAACCAGACAGTCAACCACCATCTCAGCCGTCCAGGTACCAGTCGGTTAGCAAGGCAGTCAACCAGAGTTTCCGCTGTTCAGGTAACAGTGAGTCAGTCACTAGTCAACCAGTCGCTCAGCTTGGGATTCAACCACACTAGCAAGCCAGTCATCCGGTCAGGCAACTAGTCAGTTACCTGGTCAGCCAACAGTGAGCAGGTTAACAAATTACTTAACCAGGCAGCCACCAGTCAATTAGCCCGTCGTCAGTCGATCAGCACGTCAAACAACAAACCAGTCGGTCACCAGTGAAATTACCCACAGTCATCAGTTGCTCAGCAAGTCAGTTAACCAGGGAAATAGCCAGTCAAGTACCAGTGAATCAAATGTGCCAAATCTTCCTCAACTCATGCCGAAAATACAGTGTTGCAAAAACTATCAACCAATAAGAGAAAACGGCACCTTTGCACTGATCTGTGTTGAAATCCGTAACAAACGACTTAAATCCAGTCGATACCCCATGCTTTTTGCGAAATGTGGCCAGAGAGTGAAATGCACCAAGTCTTTCTCAATTCACGATAGAAATACTGTTTTGCAATAACTATCTGCAAACAAGCCTAAGCCGTATTTTTTCATCGAGTAGGGCTAAAATTGTTAAGAAATCACTAAGAGCCAGTCGATAGCCCATCTTTTCTCTAGGATTTAACCAGAGACTGAAATGGGCCAACTCTCGCTTAACTCACGCTAGAAATCCGGGGTTGCAAAAGCTATCTACAAACAGGCCAAAACAAAAGGTTTTCATTGATTTGGGTTGAATTTCGTACGAAACCACCAATATTCAGTCATTACCCTATCTTCTCTGCAAAATGTGGCCAGAGAGCGAAATGCGCAAAATCTTTGTCAACTCACTATAGAAATACTGTTTTGCAATAACTATCTGCAAACAAGCCTAAACCGTATTCGTTTTATTGAATATGGCTGAAATTGGTAAGAAATCACTAAAAGCCAGTCGATACCCCATCTTTTCTCTAATATTTAACCAGAGAGTGAAATGGGCCAACTCCCCCTTAACTCACGCTCAAAATACGGTTTTGCCAAAGCTATCTACAAACAGGCCAAAACAAAACTTTTTCGTTGATTTGGGTTGAAATTCGTAAGAAACCACCAATATTCAGTCGTTATCCAATCTTTTCTGCAGAATGTGGCCATAGAGTGAAATGCCCTAGGTCTTTCTCAACTCACAATAGACATACTGTTTTGCAAAAACTATCTGCAAACAAGCATAAACCACATTTTTTTATTGATTAGAGTTGAAATTCGTCAGCAAACATGAAGATCTAGTCGATATCCCTCTTTACTTCCAAACTTGGCCCGAGCGAAATGCGCCAAATCTTGTTCAACTGGTGGTAGAAATACGGTTTTATAAAAACTATCTGGTAACAAGCCAAAACCACATTTTTTCATTGATTTGGGTTCAAATTGCTAAGAAAACACTAAAATTCAGTCGATACCCCATCTTTTCTGTGAGATTTGTCCAGAGAGTAAAATGCGCCAAGTCTTTCCCTACTCACGCTGGAAATACAGTTTTGCAAAAGCTGTATGGAAATAACACAAAATGGCACTTTTGCACTAATTTCTGTTGAAATTCGTTAGAAACAACCAAAATCCAGTCGATACCCCATCTTTTCTGCGAAATGTGACCAGAGACTGAAATGCGCCGTCTTTCTCAACTCACGATAGAAATACTGTTTTGCAAAAACTATCTGCAAACAAATCTAAACCACATCTTTTCATTGATTACGGTTTAAAATTCGTAAGAAGCAACGAAAATCCAGTCAATACCCCCATCTTTTGTTGGAAACTTGGCCAGAGTGAAATGCGCCAAATCTTGCTCAACTCGCTATAGAAAAATGGTCTTGCAACAACTATCTGGAAACAAGGCATAACCGCATTTTTTAATTCGTTTGCTTTAAAATTTGTACGATACCCTATCTATTCTGTGATAGTTGACCAGTCAGTCAGTCAGTCACTGGTCAGTTAGCAAGTCATAAACACGCTGGTCAGTTAGCCAGTCAGTCGCTATTCCCTTAACAGGGCAGTCAAGGAGTAGGTCATCGGGTCAGGTAACAGTGAGTTAGTCAGTCAGTCAGTCATTTGTCACTTAGGCAGTCAGTCACTACTTAATTACCCAGTCAGTATTCCGTCAAGAAGGCACTTAAGGAGCCAGTCAGTGGTTGAGGTACCACTGAGCTGATCAGTTAGTAAGTTACAAGTCAGCCAACTAGTCACTAACCCAGTCAGTAACCAGCAGTTTAGCAAGGCCCTTAAGATTTCCGTCGGCGGATTAGCTACCAATGTGTCGGGCAATGAGTCAGTCACAAGTGACTTAGCCATTCAGGTACAAGTCAGTCAGTACACCGGTCAGTCAGCTGATGAGTTACCAGGGGAGGAAGTCAACCATCAATCAGCCAGTAAGATACTTGATCAGTTAGCCAGTCATTTCTAATTCAGCCATCAAGGCAATCAATAAGTCTGTCAGCAGCTAGGGTACCAGTGAGTCTATCAGTCGGTCAGGCACCAGTAAGTCAGACAGCCAATAACTCCTTCGTCAGTCGGCCAGTCAGTCACTCGTAAGCTAACCAATCATTCACTAGTCCGTCAGCAAGGTAAGCCAAAAGTCAGTCAGTGGATAAGGCACCAGTTAGTCGATCAGTCATTCAGTCACCGGTCAGTGAGCAAGTCAGTCATCAATCGGTGAGCCAGTCAGTCACTGGTCAGTTGGTCAGGCAGTCATTAGTCTGTCAGCAAGTCACGTCAGAAGCATTCTCATTGCCCTTCAGTTTCCTTGGGCAAGTGGCCAGATGGCAATTATCTTGCTGAGCCCAACACATTTTTCATTAACCTAATAGTTTAAAAAATGTTACCAGCACTTTCTTTTCTAATCCCAAATTAAGCCCTGCAAGGCTTTTGACCACTACTCTACCCTTCTAAATCCCTATTCTTTTCTAAGATTCACACAAAACTTTCTTGTTTTACTAATACCATAACTAGATAAAAGCTTCCATAGTTAGAGACATGAAATAGCAATAAAGTGACAATAGGAAGATTTTATCAATTAACTCCTTAAGAACAAAGTTATAATCACCTGACTAAGGTATTTGACACTCTCAGGAGACAGCTATGGCGAGTCTCGACTTAAACCTATGGTTAGGGCTGGGGTTGCAGGAATCACTTCCGTTTCACTAACCTTTTTGCAGCATTTTGATCTTAGGGTTAGGGTTAGCTTACTGCATTGAATCTCTGATCGAACACTGTACTATCTTCTTGATGTGCTTGCAATTCCCGATCTAACCACAGGGTGGCTAGTTAAATCACGTCGTGTCTTAAATGACGATGTTGCGATTTTCAGTTTAGCCTAGTTTTTCCGTGCGGATATGAAAAGCCCCAAAATAATTTTTATATGTGGAAAATGATAATTGAAAATTTGCTACGAAATGCGCTATTTGGATTTCAAAATATTTGTGATTTTTAAAAGTGTTTCGTGAGCTCAAATGAAATGAAATGAGCTAACCAGTCAGTTAGCAAGTTGGTCAGCCACTTAATAACCCACCAAGTCAGCTAGCAAGTCACCCAGTCATTGAGCAACTCACTCAGTCAGTCAGTCAGTTAGCCAGTCAGGCAACCAGTCAGTTAGCCAGTTACTCACTATTCAGTCACTCAGTCTCTCCCATACCCAGCGACAGATGTAACAGAGGACTAACACGGTTGCGGAAAATTCAGCCAGTCTTGGTCTCAGGGTCCACCGGGTTAAGAGCAAGCGCCTCATAAACAAAAGAACCCCATATTACTGAAGGGTGAGAAATTAGAAGACATGACAAGTATTACTTACCAAGGTGGCATTTTTCAAAACTGAAGTACAGTGGCACAGATGCCGATGTAAAAGTGAGAATTGGCAGGGCGAGAGCAGTCTTCCTCCAATTGGAGAACATCAAACTCAGGATCTTTAACACCATAGTTAAACCTTTCCTGCTGTAGATTGCGTTGAAATCTGTAAGAAAACAGTCAAATCCAGCTTAAATGCAATGTTTCAGCGACATTTGGCCAAAAAGTAAAAAGTGCTAAGTTTACCCTAAAGCGCGCTAGTCTTGTACTTTTAGTAAAGTCAGCTGTTTTCCAGTTAAAAACGCTGGAAACAGGCCAAAACGCAATGTTTTCAGTTACATTGATATATACAATCTACAAGAAAACAGCAGTGAAAGGCAAAAATTAGGCGAAAAAAGAAAGTTTTCAACGACACTCAGCCGAAAGTGCGAAAAACTCGCTCATTTTGGTAAAAACACGGCTTTGCAAAAAGTATGTGCAAACAATCCGAAACGCACATTTTCTTATCACATTACGATGACATCGGTAATAAAACACAAGCCCATAACAAGCTCAAATCGGGCTCAAGTAACACGGTTTTCTAAAGGTATCTGAAAACAAGCAAAAACGCACATTTTTCATTAGATTCCGTTGAAATCCGTAAGAAAACATCAATTTTAGAGGAAATGCAATGTTTTTAGCGAAATTTGGCGAAAAAGTAGAGTGCTTAAGTTTGCTCTAAAACAAGCTCAAATAGGGCTCAAAAACACGGTTTAGCCAGAAGTCTTTGCAAACAAGAAGAGATGCATTCTTTTAATCGAGAGATTTAGCGGAGCTTCCGTAAATGTATATCTAGCCCTTCACTTTATTCCAAATTCTCAACACTGGCTGTCGAGGACGTTATCTAGTGACTAGGGGACCAGTCTATGTTTGAGAGGAGAGAAAGGTGGGGAACCGCTCCGACAAATTTCTCCAACGTGTCACCCTCCGCTGGTAAGCGTAGAAAATTAAAAAGAAGCAACTTTTAACTTTTAACTTGAGGTAAACCTGTTATTTTTTAGATGTCCTTGGACAGTCTGCGTCTCGTTATTCATACACGGCGTCCTTTTAAGAGTTTTCTGTTATTTTTCTCGGTAACCTCTGCATATAATGTCACTGTTCGATACATGATCTTTGCAACTCTAGCTACTGAAATACGAAATTTATCTTGCATCTTTTTTTTTCCCTGCGAAAGTCTGATTTAAACAAAGCCAAGCTAGAACAAGATTATATTTCAAACTTGATGTTTAAGGATTCAATAACGATGATTTTTGTAGAAACCCAGAAAAAATAACTAGATCTCATTCGTATATGTAAGTTACAGAAATTAATTACAAAACATCAATAAAGTTTTCTCGTTAGTTTTAAAGCTGAGTTGACGTTGTTATTGGCCTTAAAGTGGTTGTAAATGGTATCTCATGTCAGCCTATAGATGAACCTCCTGGATTAAAGCAACATTTTAACACAACAAGAAACTATATTGATCCGAAAAAGTATTAATTTGACCATCTGCTAAGACTTTCACCGGTTCACTAAGACAAAATTTTAACATGAAAGTTTTTAAAAGGGCTTCGATATTTGTTGAAATTGGATAACTCATGCTCACAACTTAGGTTATACATTAAATTCACAGCTGTCTTCCATTTTTCCACTAATGTTGTAACAAGCTGGAAAATCGTTGTAATATATATTTCAACCCAACTATTCTCTACATGTGTGCCCCTAAACATTAAAGAGAAGGCAGTGAAAACATAAATTAAAAGGGGGGATGCTCATTAACTTCAGCTTTAATTGTGGATGGATCCTTGCTTTTCCAGATTCCCAACCTTTAAAACTCATACAATTTGCGGCCAATTCCTGGCATGTATAGCAATGTTTACTCTAGATATCAGCAGTTGTAAGAACACCAGGCACTATTGAGACCTTGAGCCTGAGTATTCAATGCCATCCAAGTAACCTGTTATAGTATGTATACAACATGTTACAATCATGAAACTGCAGTACACATATATGATTTTCAAATATTCAAAATTCATTGATATATATCACTTTAACGGGTTTCAACCAACATAATGACCAGCTCCCAGTTGGCTGGTTAGCTCAGTTGATAGAGCACTGCACCGGTATTGTAGTATGGGTCTGAATTTTTTTTCAGGCCCTATTTCCACCCATTAGATAAGTACACATATATGACTTTCATATTTTCAAAATTCAGGAATAAAGCTATTGACACATTCTATCTTACAAGAAAAACATCTGTGAAGCTATAATTACAATTTACCTTTCATGTAAGCAAGCCATATTAAAACATACGATATGAATAAATTTAATCTGATTATCTCACCAAGTTTAACTGCAGCATCCACGATCTAATAAACTTGTCTTTGAATGGGAAAATTAAAACCTGACTGTGTTTTTCTCACCACTACCATTCTATTATCACAAATCAATCTCATAAAACTTAATAATAACAATAAGAATTATGAGAAGATTGAAATCAATAATTCACTTCCTTCTCTGTGACAGCTTAGAAATTAAACACAAAGGCTACCAGCAGCAGGTTTTCTCATTGTAACTGCAGGTTTCATAACATCAGATATTCATCACATCATTATTTCATACATGTATTTGAAAGCATTGGTAGATTTTAATCGTTATGATATCAATTATTGCCCCACTTTAAGACACATAGTCATATGTATAAGGAAGATGGCAAATAAGTAAAACTGTATCATACTCCACTCTGTAGGATAACATTCCAAATTCATTGAAATAAAGTTGACTTTGTAATTCAGGTTTTAGAAATAGAAATGTGTAATACCTCTTTATTAGGACCAGGCAGCAATGCCACTTACAAATTTTCAAACAGCAAATGCCAAAAAACTTAGAGATGGAATTTAACTACAATAGAGCTACTAAAATATGGCATATCTTTTTAATGAGACTTTAATCATTGGCTGGCACACAGATATATAGAAGAGGCTTTGTAAAGACCCAGGGCAGTCACATTGCAGATTTCTGAGAATCATACTATGTCAGGGAGACTAATGACACCTGTTCAGGTGAGTTTACCTTGGAAAGAGACCCCTGCAACAGTTATGTTTTATCTTCACACACTTGAATTAAAAAAGAAAAATTAATTATTTGCAAGCAGTTTACATCAAAAGAACCTCATTAAAATAAAATAGAGCAGAAGGATATTAACTTCATTTAAATGCCTAGAATCGTACGAAAATTTTGAAATGTGCCTCATTTGTGGTATAGATACGAATCACTTATTCAAATTGCAAGGGTGTAAGTCAATGAATCCAAAAGAAAATATTCAAGCAGGTTATAGACATGGTTCATGAATTGTAAACTAGTAATATATGTGAAAAAAGTTTACTGGAATTCGGCTTTCTGTATTTGTGATGTTGATACGAACTTATCGTTAATGATCACTTATGAAGTTTACTGGGTGTAACTCAATGAATTGAATGCAAACTAACCGTTAGATCACCTAAACGGATTCAGATTATGTGAAAAGAACTCCTCTTGAATTTGAAACTGTAAACAACGACTACTAATTACGCTTACCATGGTGTTAACCAGCGTGCTTATGAGCACACTGTAAAGACTCGATCCGTTTCAGTACGCGATCACAGCTCTAATGCTTCTTGCAAAATACAATGAAAATCATTTGCCAAGACTGATTCTTCAGCTTCCAGCGTCAGAGGAAAACAGTAGTTATCCGCCTTAATCAAGGCGTGTGTAGCTTAGCTCAGTAATTAGATCAGTTAGTCAACGAGTCACAGCCGGTGAGGCGCCAGTAAGTCAGCCAGCCAATCAGTCAGCCACTCAGTAACCGCTAAGTTAGCCGCTCAGTTACCAGTTCGTCGGTAAGTGAGTTAGCCAGCGAGGTACCAGAGAGACAGTCTATCAATTAGTTAGACAGCCAGTCGCCAGTCAGTAGCCAGTAACTCAATCAGTCAGTAAGGCAAGCGATGAACAAGTCAGTCAGTCGGTCAGTTACCAGTCAGTCAGTTAAACAGTAAACCAACTCTTCTATTATCCAGTCAGTCACCACGTTAGCGAGTCAGTTAACCAGTCAGTCATCAGTCAGTCAGCCAGTCAGACACCAAACCGTCATCAAGGCAGTAAACCAGTCAGACCGCCGGTCAGGTACGTAGTGAGTAAGTCGACTAGTCATCCATTCAATCAATCACCAGGCAGTTAGTCAATCCGTAAGCCACTCAGTCACAAGTCGGTCACCAAGTCACTTAACCAGTCAGTCAACCAATTAGTCAACCAATTAGACAGCCGACAGGAACCAGTGAGTCAGTCAACTATTCAGTCAGCCAGTCAGGTATCACCGAGGAGGTGAACCAGTCAGTCAGCCAGTCAATCACCAGTCCGTTGGCCACTCACTCACAAGTCAATTCTCAAGTCAGTCACCGGTCAGTCAGCAAGGCGGTAAACCAATCTGTCCATTAGTCACTCGCCACTCATTCGGACACTCAGTTAGCCAGTCATTCACCAATAGGTCAGCAAGTCAGTCAACCATTCAGATATACAGTCAGCTACAAGTAATTCACTAAAT